>NC_048299.1:278012328-278231922 GCF_013100865.1 Trachemys scripta elegans | reverse complement strand
GTATCAGAGGGGTAGCCGTGTTAGTCTGAATCTGTAAAAAGCAACAGAGGGTCCTGTGGCACCTTTAAGACTAACAGAAGTATTGGGAGCATAAGCTTTCATGGGTAAGAACCTCACTTCACTTGCATCTGAAGAAGTGAGGTTCTTACCCACGAAAGCTTATGCTCCCAATACTTCTGTTAGTCTTAAAGGTGCCACAGGACCCTCTGTTGCTTTTTACAGATTCAGACTAACACGGCTACCCCTCTGATACTTGGAGCAGAATGTGGCAAGGTAGGGATGGCTCTTCATTTCTACAGGAGTTTGTTCCACTTTCCCGGACCAGCCCCAGAACAGCTCTGTCTCCTGCACAGATGAGCTTTATAGGATCACAGAACCGCAAGGGTCACCTAGTCTAACCCCCTGCCAAGCTGCAGGGTTTGTTGTGTCTAAACCATCCCAGACAGATGGCTCCAGCCTCCTTTTGAAAACCTCCAGTGAAGGAGCTTCCATGACCTCCGTAGGCATCTGTTCCATTGTCCTTCTGTTCTTACTATTAGGGAGTTTTCCCTGAGATTTTGTCTAAATCTGCTCTGCTGTAATTTGAGCCCATTGCCTCTTGTCCTGGCCTCTGTGGCAAGAGAGAACGGCTCTTTCACCCTGTTTGAAGAATAGTTCCATTGTACTTGAGAAAAGCTGTTGGCCACAATCTGCATCCCAGAGCTTTAGACGCTTTTAGACCTCCAGGGCCCAGGCCATGGAGCATCTTGAAGATAAGGACCAAGACCTCGAACATGACTTAATATTCGACAGGAAGCCAGTGTAGAGAGCAGAGGATGGGTCTGATGTGCTCACGGTAGCGCACACTGCTGCATGCCCACTGTGGGACTATACACAGTAGTTTATTACTGTGGGGTGTTCCCAGGTGCGGGGCTGAACACACTGGATTGTTACTATTCAGTTGCTTACGGCCCTGGACTGCGCCTACTGGTACGTTATTGTGGGAGCGATCCTCAGGCTTCCAGTGCTTGCACACATTGATTAGTTACCGACCTGTTTGATATGCACTCAGCATTTATAGGCATCTTCCCCTCTTGCACTCCATAAACTGCAACACCAAATGTCGCCGCTCACTTGAGACTTTCTGTTTTATTTGGGCTGAGAAATCCACTTAAACCTTCTTAATTTGTCTTGTTTAGATATGGGTATAATTTTGCTTTTATTTTATGGGCACCCGGTTCATTTTACTTCCTGTAAATCCTCCCTTTAGTTACTAGGGCTTCTGGGAAGTTGTAAATTCTCCCACCTCTCTTCTTCATAGAGTTTACGTTGTTTTACAGTTTCATTAATAGGTTCTCTCCCAGCTAGGTTGATGAAAGTTATTGACCTAATCATAACCTATTAATTATGACAGTAAATCCCACTCTTGGAAATGTTTTACTGAGCAAATGCTACTTGGAAAATCTGCAGGTTAGACTGGAGTTCCAAGAACTTTAAATCTAACCTTCACGGCTCCCGCCCTGCCGCTAAGAATACTGTTGGGGAGCTAGCTTAGGTGGTATCGGTAACAGCTACGGATTATAAATAATGGGCACAGAAAAACATGTCAATCTGCAGAGCCTGTGTTCTGTTTATAGACTGGGCCGATATTCTTGGGATGTGTGAGTAGCCAAACTAGGCTCAGTTTAGCAACAGTGCAAAGAACTGTGTTGGCACTAACTCCCCAGGGGTGAGGTTTGAAAGTCATCTCGAGGGTGTAGAACCGGCCTAAATCCTAGTTATAAATGCCTTGGACCGGTTGGAGATCCACTCTTCTGATGGTAAGGTACATATTCTGGGCCAGATTCTTTGCTGGGGTCAGTGAATGTAGCACCACCGAAGCTGTGTTGAGTTACACATGGGGCCAGCTCTGTAGCTGGTGTATGTTTCTGTCGTGTGTCTGTGTGTACACGCATGTGCAGGCCACTGCCCTCTGCTGGATGGAATATAGGCTCATATTTTTACAGGTTCCATTTGGCTGCTGAGTGCGGCAGGGCAGGTGTACACCCCGCGAGACAGAAATTCAAAAGAGTTCGGAATTAAGCAGCTGTCACATACCTGGGTTTACAGGCTTATTTACAGGTCAGATGCAAAAGCATGACCCCTTACTACTCGCGCTCCTGGAGCTAACGGAGTAACCCCGCTAATTGTAAGTAGACAGCTGTTACACTCACTGGGGCAGCCACTAGAGGGAGACACTCCCCATATTAAACAAGCCCCTTCAAGCATCTGAGTGAAATCCCAGTGCTGTATCCTCACGGACCTGTGGCCATATACGCTCCTCAGTTATCAGCTGGGATTGAACTTGGGGGCCAAAGCAAAACCTGGGGCCCCTACACTAAAGCCAGCACGTTGCCCAGCCAAAGTGAGGAACGCAGCGAAGTCTCGGGCTGCGCTCACGTCTTGCAGCACAGCATTCTGCAAACCTCAAAGCAAACAATACAACGCCCAACCCAGCACCGTGCCCCAGGCTTCAGAGATCCCTGGCCTGGCTCCTCCTCAGCCAACCCAGCTCGTTTGGTTTTCCTTCGAAACGCTCCTCAGCGGGTATACATCGGGGTCATTCTATTCAAGTCAATGGAGCTATGCCAATTTACAGCACCTGAGATGCCGGCCCCGGGACTTTCCCCAGCACAGGTGAGCTCCTGGGTTTTAGTGCCAGATACTAGATAACTGCTTGGTGCAGATCTCACTCTCACACACAATCAGGTTCAGTTTCCGCTGCAGTAGTTCATCCTCTTCCTGTCTCCCTCAGGCAGGTTGCTTTGCAGACTCAGGGGTTTGCACAAAGATGGGCTGGGGGGAGAGAAGAAGAGGCATCAGTGAGCCAGGGAAAAATTATGCAGATGGGAAGAGAGCTCATGGGACGCACATCATCCCCATGAGGTGAGAGGGACAATGGATCCCCTGACTGTATCATCCACTGTATCATTCCCTGTACCATTCCCTTTGGGAGTCCTGTCAGACTGAGCACGCTTACCTTGTTGGGATGTGTGACATGAACACCGCCCAGGATGGTGCACCTGGGACTTCCAAAATATTAGCGGTATATGGCAAACAGCAACGCACCTCCGTTCAAAATGCTTCACCGGGGAACACTCTCCACGGCATACATTTCCATCAAACATCTGTATTTGGCATCTGAAAACAACTGGATGAAAGTCACTGTTTTTACAAGGCAGTCAGAACCTCGCCAGAAAGGCAGCCCGATACACGCTGCATTTTCCTTAAGGATGCTGCACAGAGAAAGGTCATGTGTCTTTCAGAAATGATATGCCATTATTACCCATGTTGCAATCATGCCTAGAGAGTCACGCCAGCTAAGATGAGGGCCACCTTGCACGGGACGCCATATGTACTCTTAGTAAGAGACAGTCCCTGCCAGGAAGAATTTTTTATCTAAATAGACAAGACAGTCCAATGTGTAGGAAAGAGAAGTATTCCTAGCACATCAGTCCTTTTTTGGTTTCAGTGGTGCGTGTTAGGATGGAAGACCAACAAATCACAAAGTGCATTTACCAAGGAACACTGCTACATGGTCAACAATCACATGGTTGCAAAAAGTTCTGGTGACATGAGAAGACCAGTAATGACAGACAGAGCATTGAGACCAGACTGTCTTAAGCACTTCACTAGAGATTGACCAGGTCGTGTTTGATCGGCAAGGGGATTACATGTGTAACCCTTCTGCCCATCTAAGTTGGCACCAACAAGGGCCGGGTTCTGTATCTAGGGGTTCCGTTTCAATAACGCAATGCAAAAGCGGCTCGAGCCCCCACCCAGTGACCTGGGACAATTACATACCACCCCCTGGGCGCCTCTAAGAGGCAATACTTCCCCTCTCGCAAGCACAGAGTCTGAGTATAGCAGAAAATGTTTAATAACATGAGGTAAATGACATCAGCATTAAATTGGAAAAACACCACAAACAGGATTCATAACACAAACCATGAGCAAAAAACCCACCCCAGCAAATTGGGCTGTGTCCTTTCCCTTTGGTTCTTGAATCCAGCAACCCAAAAATCACCCAGAGTCCCCAAAGTCCAACACTCCCAAAGTCTCTTGGGTCCAGCAACCACCCAAAGTCCCAAAAGTCCAACAAACCCCAAAGTCTCTGCCCCTGGTCAGTGCAGCCCCAGAGTAAAAGGGGGGCACGCAGGGTGTTAAGGGGCACCTTATGTGATCCGAGGCCAGCCGGCCGTCTCTCCTTGGGGTTCCGCCACAGCCTTCACCACGAGCCAGTCCACTTCCTGCCATCCCACAAACTGCTCCGCTCTACGAGCTGCTCCTCTCCGCTCACCGACCTGTGATCCGCTCCAGCCGTCCCTGCAAACAGCTCCGCTCACCGTTCCTTGGGCCGTGCCAACTGCCCCGCAAGGCTCCGCACTGCTCGCTGCTCCTCCAGTTGTCCCCACAAATTGCTCTACCAGCTGTTTAACAATATAGCTTCAGGCTCCCCTACTAGTTAACACAGTACTCAGTAATCTCACCTCTTAATAACTTTAGCTCTTTTGTGATCTCAGCTCTTAGCAATTACAGCTCATAGTAGGGGAGCCCCAGTGCTGGTACACCATTGGCCCAAAGTGAATTCAGCTCAGCAGCCTGTAACTAGACTCCTAATGGAATCAAAGTTAGCTCTGACATTCAACAGTGGAGAAAATGATGCAATTGGTATTTCAAGCTGAGAGAAAAAGCCTATCTATCCCCATCCTCTCTCAATTCACTGGGTTTTGTAACCCATGCCCCTTGTCAAGCAAGTGCTACTTAGGTAATGGTGAAGGACTCACTCAGTCCTTCTGCCATACAACAGTTCCACTGGCCTTGATTCACAGAATCAGGGTAACAAAACTTTATTCTTCCTGCCCCAATAACAGAGAAACTGGGGATCCCACACCAGCCAAAGTAACCACTTTCAGTTGCTGTTGTTTCATGCCAGGCGGGTGGGTGTGCCTATGCAAACAAGATCAGCCCCTGGAGTTCTTTTCCACACTCGCCATAATTCACCACCAGATGTCAGGGTAGAGCTCATCCTGACTCTGCTTACACATGTGTTTGGGATTTGCTGTGACAATAATTATGACTGTTCCCACTTACAGCTGGAGAACTGAGGTTCAGTGACTTATCCAAGGCCACACAAAGAGGAGACTAAGGGAGGATATGATAGAGGTATATAAAATCATGAGTGATGTGGAGAAAGTAGATAAGGAAAAGTTATTTACTTATTCCCATAATACAAGAACTAGGGGTCACCAAATGAAATTAATAGGCAGCAGGTTTAAAACAAATAAAAGGAAGTTCTTCACACAGCGCACAGTCAACTTGTGGACCTCCTTGCCTGAGGAGGTTGTTTAGGCTAGGACTATAACAGCATTTAAAGGAGAACTGGATACATTCATGGAGGTTAAGTCCATTAATGGCTATTAGCCAGGATGGGTAAGAAATGGTGTCTCTAGACTCTGTTTGTCAGAGGGTGGAAATGGATGGCAGGAGAGAGATCACTTGATCATTACTTGTTAGGTTCACTCCCTCTGGGGCACCTGGCATTGGCCACTGTCAGTAGACAGGATACTGGGCTAGATGGACCTTTGGTTTGACCCAGTACGGCCGTTCTTATGTTCTTATGTTATGTTCTTAAAGTCCAAACTGAACTCCCAATATATTGAGTCACAGGGCACGGCGTTAGCCATATGGTGATCTTATCTCTCAGTTATCCTTGTAAGTTCATAGGTGTAGACAACTGGGGACTTTAGACCCCCTGCCTCCCAAATAATTAGGGATTACATTAATCAATAAGGAAACACTGCATTTGGGACAGAGGCCTGTTTATCTCACACTATTTCTTAGTGGACAAATTTAGCCATGATATAAAATTATTCATTAAAGAGTTACTTCCTAAAACAAATAAAAAGCACGAGTTACAAATCTGAAAAAGTTCCACACCATGATCTTTGCCCAGGAATTCTTGCAATGAATTCTGGAACATACGTTAGTCATCAGTTTTGTCCTTGTGTATGCGCAAACACATACTCCAGTAGAGCCTTGTGGATCAAAGCCATGTGTTAATATGACACAGAGCACTAAAACTATACTCACTTACAGCACTGGCTGGTTCCACCAGAATCATTTTGATCAACCTCACCACTTTGGAAAACAGCTAACGTTCAGTTTGGCTGAACGAACTGAGATATTTCTGAATTGACTTCCATGATCAGTAAGGTGACAGTTGGTTTGCAACAGATGAAGTTGAATAGTCAGTTAATCATGGTTGAAATTGATACCCAACACCTAAGCACGTCTTGAACTTGTTTTTATTACATTTGGAGTTATGAGAGTTTCAATTATTTTGAACAGTTTTGTAGCCTTCCTATTCAAATCTTGATTGATTTTACAATGTCCAGTAACCAATTACTTCAAAGTGAATGTATGTATACATTTCTTTGCTGAATTTGGGTAGCTAGGTTCACCCATCCCTGTTCGCATTTTCTTGGGAACGTCTCTTCCTTGGAAGCTCAGGCATCCTGACTATCTCCAGCATGAAACTTTTCTGGTGGATTTGCTCTCAGAATAAATTGTAGCTTTCACCTGATTGGCTTAGGGTGACCAGATGTCCCGATTTTATAGGGACAGTCCCGATATTTGGGGCTTTGTCTTATATAGGTGCCAATTATCCCCCACCCCCATCCTTATTTTTCACCCTTGCTATCTGGTCACCCTAGATTGGCTGGCCCAAAGAGAAATATGTCTCATTTTTCTGAGAGACTGGCCTTTTGTTGCTGAAATGTCTGTCCCTTGCAGGGTTTTAGACAAATTGTCTACCATGTTTAGAACTTTTCCACCTAGTTCAGTACCGAAGGGAAAGTTCCGATTTTCCGTTTGAGCTCTTTGCACTCTCTGCTACCTCTCAAGTTGCCCATAGTGCAAGGTAGCACTCAGAAATTGAAGCCAGTGCTTCCGCATAGAGTCTCCATCTTGCTGGACAGAGGATGTGGATGCCTGGTAGATGTCCTTAACACTTCATATTTTATTTCCTTGATGTAGAATGTCGTGTGGGTGATTTTTAAACGAATTTTGTGATTTTGTAAACAGATTCGGGAGGATCTCTTAGGATGGTATGGTTTTTAATAATGCCCTGACATGCTAAAGTCAAAGCATGCCCTTTGCAATGACTATATGCAGCTTGTTGTTCCTCCGGTTGCAATCTGGTTGCTACACCTGACACTAAGCCTGCCATATTAGTGGTACAATAATAGCACTGTCCGCGACTGTTGTTGACCCTCAGATTCAGATGCAATAATGTACCTTTAATTACTGCTGTGATTACCTCCACGGATGCACAGGCTGTACTGTACAATTCAATGCAGTATTCTCACCCATTTATGTCATCACCCACGTACCACAGGCGTACTACCACTTACTCTTTGTTGGAGAAGTCTCTTTTGTCTACCATAATTATATACCACTTTCCAGAAATGTTCTTAAAAATATACTTCATGATTTTAAGAGCTGTGATTTCCAGGATCTCATTCTGAATAACTGGACTTCTGAAATTGCCTTCACTCTTTCTCAGCCACAGTGAAATAACCCGGTCATATTCTGCCTGCAATAAAGCTGAATAAAGTGGCACTCAACCTCTCCACTTGGGTGTCGTCTCAGTTTGTTTAGTGTAATGGCTTGACAGTGCACGTCCTTGTCCAGTAAGATAATGTGCACGGAATATTTTCATTAGGATCACCCGGTTATCGTCTGAGAGTGCTGAATTACCATGTCACTGGTGTTCTTCGTGGTCTTGGAAGAATATCAACTGCTGCGTGGAGAGACGAGAAGCGTGGGTGCTTCTCAAATCTACCATGAGTCTTTTTCCAATCAGAGAATTCGGACTGTGTGAAAACTTCACCTAGGTACTTAGTCGAAAGTCGTTTGCCCTCAAAAGCCATACAACCGTAGTAACAAAGGACGCGGTCACTAGCTTCGGAATGATGGAGCCATTGGAAATCAAACCAGAACGAGCCTCAGTTTTAAAGTTATACCAGAGAAAGATTTAAGTCGTGACTGATGATGGGTGTCTCAGAAATGTGAACAGGATCAGGCAACTGGCATTTGGTTCCAACAGAAGGCAATGGTGGAGACAGCTCGGTACTACCGCCAGCAGTACCTTTTGTTGGACATGTAGTCTGCTCCTTTTTAACCAGCCATGTTTTAAGGGATTTCATTTTAGCCCCTTGTAAACACATATTTTGTTTTTGTCCTTCGCTCAGTCATGACTCCCTCAGTAAGGATGGGGTAGGACTGCAGAATTAAAACACACACACACGCACACACACAAAACTTCGGCAAACGGAAACCTTGAGCTGGCCTCTTGTTCTTATGTAGTCACCATGTTATTTGTGTAACGGTTTGCAAGGAGGCAGAACAAGGAAAGGGAACCGCTGAACCTGATCTGGTGATGATGCTGGAAAACGATGACTTTTACATTTTGCTTGTGCAACACCCAGGATTCTTCTCTCACCCAGATACACTGATGAGGAAAAGCTTACAAATCGGGCGGCCCACCGCTTGGGAACATGAGCAGCTGCAGCGGGGAGGCAGACGCATTAAGGGGGACTCAGCAGCCATGTAGAGTCCAAGAAATTCGATACTTCACCCCGGATTCTGCCATGAATTTAAAAACCTCCATGATTTTCACAGGGCCTTATAAATCAGATGGTGACTGAAGGCCCTTCCCCTCCCTCCCCACCAGAGCCGGCTTTAGGAAGTGCGGGGCCCGATTCGAACAGTTTTGATGGGGCCCCGGCAGGGATGACTGAAAAAAAAAAAAAAGCACGTAAAAAAACATGTGGGGCTTGTTCTCACCGGGCGGCACTCGTAGTCTTCGGCGGTTTGTCCTTCACTCGCTCCGGGTCTTTGGTGGCACTGAAGGACCTGCTGCCGAAGTGCTGCCGAAGACCCAGAGCGAGTGAAGGACCCGCCGTTGAAGTGCCGCCGAAGACCTGGAGCGCTGCCGGGTGAGTAAAAATTAAAAAGGAGCCTCTAGCCAGGGAAGGGATTCTCGGCCACTTGCCCCCACCCCGGCGGCCCTGCCACTGGGCGCGGGGCCCTCTTAGGCGCGGGGCCCGATTCGGGGGAATTGGTGGAATTGGCCTAAAGCCGGCCCTGCTCCCCACCCCCCTGACATGATGGAATTGGGGTCAAAGGCTGCAAAAGGACAGCCAACGAATCACGGGCTTCATGGTATCTGGCCTTCCCGCTCTCTCTGTGAAAAGAGCACATGGAACTCACACAGGGGGCTGGGGGCAGGAAGGAAGGAAAGAGCCAATCAGGAGGCTCTGGGAGTCAGCGTCAAAGGAGTGGCAGCTGGCTGGACCTATCCCAGGTCTCCCTAGAGAGAGGAAATATGAAGTCCTTGTGCACAGAAACAAAGAGGCTCAGGGGCCTTCAAAGAGTAGGCAGGGAACAGCCAACCTGGCTGCAGAAGGAGGGGGGAAGTACAGACAGGAGAACCTCACCCTGGGCACACAGAATTCCCCTTCGCAAGAAGGGCAGGCCCTGCTTGCTCAGCCATCGCCACGCCCAGGAAGAAAGGAGCCCGAGCCTGCTGCAGGAGAGACCTTCGGCCCTGCCCCAGCTGATAACCTGGGGAAAGAAAGGGCCTTCACGCAGCTGGGCCCAGCAGAGGCCTGAGCTGTCAAGGGATGGGCTGTGCTGCAATAATTAGATAGCGTAAAGATGTCATTCAGCAATCATGTTATTTTTATTAAACCATTCCCCCTCCCCAATAAAAATGTTGTCTAAGCCCCCATAGTTTCCCAACCACCAGCTCTTTGGAGCTTTCAGCGAGGGCTCTGGTTTTGGCCTGGGAATTCTCATCCTTTTCTTTTTAGGCGTAAGTGAAACATGCTCATTCAGAAAGATCCCCGCCTTGTTTAATGGCAAGGGCAGAATTTTGTCCCTAGGCTCCAGAGGTATTTTAGGTCCACAGTTAGTGATGAGGGAGGAGGGTGGGGGAACTGCAGAGCCCTTCCAGAAGTCCCCAAAAGTAGGATGCACTGGATGTCCAGCTGATGAGTTCCTCGTCAAGTGGCCAAGACGCAATGATATGAAAGTGAGACTCTAGGAAGTGAACAGGGCCAGTCCGACACATCTAGAGAATGAAATCCTATATCTGGAGAGCAAGTACTGTGTGGGCACCATTAGTGCAAGCTTCCTCACTGAAGGCTCTGCCAATATGCTTCAGCCCTTTCTGTTGAGCCAGCCAGCAAAAGGCCAGTTCGATCTATCTGTCCTGCTGGCTTTTGTCTTGGACCGACACCTAAGAGGCACATTTCCCATCGGCCACCCAAGAGCTGTGAGACAACAGGGCCAGATCACCTCTTGCTGTTGCATCACAATAACATGAGGACATGGTGCAGCGAGTCTGTCTTACAGCCCAGACTGGTGATAAGGTGGCAACCACCCTTCTGAACTGAGCCAAAAAGGGGATTCACCGAGCAAGCTCTTGCACTGGGTTGGGTCTCCGCAGGACAGAGTGAATGGGTGGAAACTGATGCCATCATCCTTCCTTGACCCATGTCCTTCTTCTGTGCCCATCATTCGACCAGCCCTGTGAACTTGGCCATCGTGACCAAGGTGAGTGCCGGTCTGTGACCTGATGCCACGGACACATAGGGCTGAAACCTCCTCCCTCTGGCTCTCCACCTGGGTCTGCTGCTGCCCGGCTCTGCATATGCTAAGCGTGAGCTTCCAGAGGCAGAGCCCCGCTCGGCCCAGCCTGGTGCCGGGATGGTGGAGGGAGACGAAATCGGAGCTGCCCGGGATTGGGTTACAAGGATGGCTTTCTTTTGAGATTAATAATTCAGGATTCTCCTATGATTGGAAGATGACATCATTTCCCACCGCCCGGACACTCCCACGGCTCTGCCTGCCATCTCTCCTTTATCCACCTTCTCAGCCGCCAAACAGAATTAGAACCGGAGCTTTCAGCAGCGGTTCACCCCCTCAGCCTGTTCTTCAGAGGACCAGCCATAAATTCAGAGTAGTTCTCAGCCTGTGGGCCATAGCCCAGGCCCCAAAGCAGAGGGCAGGGGTCTCTTGAAGTCATCCATGGAGTGAGAGAAAGGTCATAAGATAGTTCCCATTTTCTCTCTCAGTGCATTTGATCAGCCACTTGTGTTCCTCCTCAGACAGGAGAAGTGGTCCACAAGCTTCTCAGTGTCTCCTGACGAGCCACCCAGGGCCAGGGGCAAAGGATTCTGGGGCACAAGTGGGGAAAGGCTGTAAGAGACTGAATGTGAGGAGAATCCAATGAGAGCCCTATGACTTCGAGGGAGCTAAGGAGGCGAGGCCTGAACCAGGGAGGATGGGGGGCTTCCAGAAACTTCAGAGTGGTGCTAGCAATCATCGTTAGTGGGGGTGGAGAGGCTAAGAGGGAAAGAGCCGCTGGCATTGGTGTTTCCAGAAGCAATCGAGAGTCCAGGAGAAGCCCTCAGTTGTGACTCTCATTGATGGATGAAGCCTCCAGATCCTTCCCTCCTACCAACCAGTATCACCTCGCCCCCATCTGGGCTAAGCATCGTGCAATTTGTCCTCCTCCAAGTCCGTATCTCAGCAGGCTCCAGGAGACTCAGGTGGGGGATTCCCAGGTCCCAGCCATGTGACTTTACACTAACACCAACCTTCTGCCTTCGGGGGACAGAGCCAACCCCCAGAACAGGCATCACACTTCACAATAGCACCAATGCTGTTATCTAACCCAGGATCAGACCCAGGCCAGGATCTCTAGCAGGGGCCACACAGACTCCCTCTGCCCTGTGCCAGTGCTGCTCTCCCACCACGTGGGTCAATCCAAGCTGTCGGAGGACTCTGATGCTGGGGTGCGTTGGGAGCTCAGAAGGGCGAGTCTTGCAGTGTGGGCTCAGATGTCCCGTCAGCCCCCATGCATCCGCTGGCTTCCCTCCAAGGAGCTCCTAGTTCAGACTCTGCTGCCCTGGGGTCTCTGTGCCCCATCTCAGCTCAGTGTTGCTGCCTCTCAGCTCTTCGTCCTCTCTCCAAATCTTCCCTGGGCTTGTACCCTAACCCGCTCCCCATCTGCTCATTGGCTCAAGCCTTCCCAGGTGGTCCCTGGTTAATTCTGTGCCCTCGTTTTCGGTTAGCACCCCCCCCATTCCCCAGCTGATCAGGTTTGTGCAGCGTAGCGGGGAGGAAGGAGAGGAGGAAGAAAGGAAGGGAGAGGGGGAAGGGTCTCTCCACCCAGTGCCACACAAAGGAAGCTTAATGGCATTAGCATGCAGATGGCAACGCAGTCCCGAAGCGCTTCCTACTTCCCCTGCCAGCTGAATGGAGGGGAGGGGTGCAGAACAGCACCTAGCAGCAGCCGAGCCATTACCCAGTCTCACCCTTTGAGATCTCCCCAGAAGCTGAAGAGGAGCGACTCACAAGAGCCATCTCACCTTTCCTTGTCAGGGTCAACAAAATCCCATGGTCACTGAAGGCAGAGGCTACTGAGGGACCCAGATACCAATGTGGTAGGAATACCCTGGCTAGATCAATCAATCCATCCCAGGAAATCAGCTTTTGAGAATCCCAAGGAAGAAGCCAACAACCAATGAGACCAGGCTACGTACCACACCCTGGCCAGAAACCAGATTGAAAAGATTTAGGGATTCCAAGGACTTTAGAAACAGACATCCTTGTCCAGACACCACCTTCTCACTATCTTCACCCCAAAAAGGGCACATCAGAACCACTGCAAGAGTGAGCGAGATCACCAACCTCAAGGGGTGGTTTCTTGAGGGAGGGCCCGTTGATCACTTAAAAGAGAGATGCTGGCACCCTGCCTATGAAGAACTGAAGTTGATTGGTCTTCTGCTGCTCCTCCCTACCAGGACGAATGTATTTGGACTTTGAGGAGCGAATATTTTACTACAGGGTGAAATTCACCTGTAATAATACTTTTGGTCACCAAAGTCCAAATCGATGTCCCGGCATCCTCTGAAACATCTAAGAACAAAGGCCCAGATTCACAAAGGTATTTAGGAGCTTAAATTCCATCACCCAGGCATTGTTCTACTGTACATTTGATTTCCCATCCAGCAACTTGACGGCCATCTCTTGGACTGGGGATTTTGACATGTTAACATAAAAAGCTGCAGGCTTAGCTGTCTGATTTATCCCTCTCCTCACCTTGACTTTATTTCATGGTGACGATTCTAACTGCTAATGTTACGTTACTAGTTTAGCTGGCTGATTTATCCCCCTCACCTTGCACATTACTTCATGGTACGGGTTTTAAATGTTAATTTTAATAATAAAAATTTTACACCCCTGGTGCTTTGTGCGTGTATGCGCTAGCGTGGGTACATTATTTCTTCGGCTGGGGGTTTTAAAAGCTAATGTCATAATGCTAGTTTAATTGTCTGATTTATACGTCGTAACATTCAGCGGTTCAAGCCACGCATGGATGAAGGGTATTTTATGAGCCTGGCTGTTTGAAACCATGCAGCAAGAGCCCAGATGGGCACCAGGCACCCAACAACGTGTCACTTTCATAACAACACTTAACTCTTACACAGGACAGTGTTGTTCATCTGGAGATTTCAAAGAAGCGGGATCCTGATTTTAGAGGTGAGGAAGCTGAGGCACTGTGTGAGGAAATGATTTGCCCAGGATCATACAACGGGTCCCTAGCAGAACAAGGAATAGAGCCCAGGTACCCTAATGCTCTACCCACTGGGCTATGCTGCCAACCTGAGGCACTTCGTTCAGTCTGTGTTCTTGTGCCACCTTGTGCCCGGCTTAGCTGCATTGTTCCAACACGTGTCCCCTTTTGCCAGCTTCCGGGTTTCATGGGCACATAGGAAATATCTGGGACTAGGCAAACACTCCTTGCTGCTATAAAAACTACCCATGCAAATGGTGTTGAGGGGGAATGCATAATGTTCCCCTCTTTGGTTCAGCTTCCTTGGAGGACTGAGTGAAGGTGACAGTGAGGGATAATTTTGTGGCACCTTCCATCCTGGAGGATTCAAACCCACTTTTCAAGCCATGCAAATGAACCCCATCACTCCCCACTGGAATGCAGCCACTTCTGGAGTGGAACACAGTAGCTTTCCAACAGCGCAAGGCCAGCTGGATTTCCAAGCACTCAGGAAGGTGTTGCCTTTGACCTGGGAGCAGGAGGAGAGAGCAGGAGATAGTGGCAGATCTTGGCCCAATGGGTCTCTTTTGTTATAATGCGGAGTGTCATACAGTGCCAGCGAGGGGGGAGGCCGGTAACTTTTGGCTGGAGTGGATTTAGAGCACATGAAAGCGAGGGACTGACAGCCCTCGATTGCACAAAGCTTAAACGTAACGGATGCTAAATGAGCTTCCCCCCACATAGCGTCCAAATCCTGACGGCACTTCCTGTTATTCCAAATCATTTCTGCTGATGCAACTCCATCCTGGCCTGCAGTTCCCGCTGCTGTTCCACTCCTGCCCACCCCTTCTCCCCACCAGCTTTGCCACCACCCCTCGTTCTGTGAATTCGCTGCACTTCGGATCGGAAACACCCCTGGGCTTTGCCCTCGTCTACTCTCACTCCTGGCTTGCAGCATCTTCCTGATCTCCGGTGCTCCTGGACCTTGCCTGAGCAGAGATTCCTCACTCTCCTGCCTTTTGCAGTGGTTTTACTGCGGGGGCAACCCAATGAAGGGACACTAGATTTGCTTTCACTGGAAACCCAGGAGCCAAGATCCGGACCCCGATCTCCACAGCTGTAGTCCAAGTGCACCAACCAGCCCTGGTATTAGCAGCCCCTGATGGCTCATCTCATGGCCCCAGGGGCCTTCATTCGACTTATTTCCCCCACAACACGCGGCATGCAGCGAGTGGCTCCTGCGGCATGGGGAACACTTCAGCCAGATGTCACTCAGCATGTCCGTACTGGCTGGCTTCCATCCCCCTGCCACCGGCGCCCACAAGTGAGGCGAACAACGGCAGCACACGGTGCCGAGGCATGTGTGGGATGCGAGGGGGAACGAGAGGCACGTGCTTGCCGAACATCACTTGCTAACAACAAATGTGCGAGTGTGGGAACAGCAGCCTTGGCACCCCCGGTGCATACCGAGGTTTACGAGACATGGAGGGCAGGGCAGAGGAGCCTCTCGGGACCGTCAGATGCCACTCGGGAGGCTGGGAGTGGCTAGCAGAGGTGGGTGTGTGTATGGCTAGCACACCCCACAATGCAGTACAGGAGAGATGCAAAGATAGATATAGCACCTGGTAGGGCAATCCACTGTATTATCCACAGGCTACCAAGTCCTTTCTAGCTCTGTGCTCACTGGTGCTGGGGTAGGCAGGTATCTCTCCTTTCCTTGTCTCGTTGCTAAAGCACTCGGGGAGATGTATGAAACCTTTCCTTAGGAACAGAGAACAGATGTTCATGGAACTTCCAACATCAGCTGAACGGCAGAGGCCCAAGCCTAACAGGCCAAACTGAAACCCTTGATACAATACCTCTGAACTGACGCTAAATCAAAGCCCCATCTTACCTCTGCTTCTCCAGCACAAGGCAGCGAGTGGCTTTAACTAACACTGCTGGGTAGAGTTTTGTGGCAAATATAAGATTTAGGAGGGAAATTCCCTTGCTGAATCGGGACAAAAAGTCCAAATGCTGAACATTTTTGCAAAGCAAAAATTTGAAAACATGTTTGGTTCGGGTCATTAAAAATGTTTTTTTTTTAATTTTGTACTTGAATTCACTTACATTTCCAAACAAAAAGCCATGTCCAAATGGGAAAACCAACATTTTTTGTTTTGAAAATGCCAAAGTGGGACGTTACCACAATTAAAAAACCAAGTCTATGTTATTTTGTGCTCACAGCTGAGTCTATGGCACAAAAAGTGTCGGTTTCGATGAATCCGCGTTATTTAATGGAAATGTTTTGTCAAAACATTCCCAACCGGCTCTGCGCTTCACAGCTCTCTCTGCTGTGCTCAGAGCATATTGCCCTTTCATGAGCTAAAAAGGGTGATGGTCTTAAACTCATTAGCTGACCATTGACTATGGGAGACTGTTTTACTCAAAAGTCTAAAGCAGATGATGCAGATGATGAAGTACCCATCACTGGGTCAACAGCTTTCTGCACTTTATAACCAGGGAATGGTCTGCCATCAGCCGGGAGAAATTCACTCCAGGTTTCCCAGCTGTGCCCAACACAGATGCTGGGCTGCGATGAGGGAGGTGCCCTTCTCTGCCTCTTCCATAGAAATGGCAATCCTATATGGTCAGTGTTGGAAACTGGCAATCCCAGGGAGGCTTAGACCTTCACTTGTCCATCAGCGAAAAGGGCATTTCTCTAGGGGACAGCGCTGCACTCTTTAACTTCTCAACTGCTGCTGCCTGTGCCAGCTACCTGTAGATAGACTGGTCCTGCTGTGCTATGCTGCATGCCAGATATATCCAGGTAGAACATCCCTGAGATGCTACCTAGTAGATCTGACCAGGTCGAAGTGACCTTACTAAAATCAGGTACAGCCATGTACAATGCACTGTTGTCCTGCTAAACATATCAGATACATCCCAGGGGAACAGGTCTGCTGTGCCAGGAGCATGCCCGCCCTGCTCTGAGCAGGCTACCAGTGGAGGAGTGAAACCTAAGCAGGTGAATGAACAGACCAGGTTCATTCATAAAAAGGTTAAGAGGCCTAAAGCTCTGTCCCTGAGAAATATGGTCAGTAACGGTAAGGGTTGCGAGAAAGACAAAATCAAAGTCCAGTCAGACCTCCCCCCTTGTTCGGTTTTATGGGCTCTGAAATGTTGCCCATCTGGCCCCAGTGTATTCTGCTCTTTTTTAATTGAAACGGACGGAGGGTATTGACTAGCTATCAAAATTCATATCCACGCAGCATTTCATTTCCAGCGGCCTCAGCACTCTGCCGCCACCTTCCCATTATTCCCCATCATTTCGGTATCAAGGCAACTGTCACGTCGATAAATGGCCGCTAATGGCGGGCAGCAAGGGTGGCAGAGGCAGGGTCACAGACAGGTGGGGGGACCGAACGCTTTCACAGCATGATTGAAAACTTCATCTGTTAAAAAAGAAGTTTTTCATGGGATTTTTTTTTAATAACTGGAAGGTTTAATTAATTGCTTGACTATTAAGACTAATATAATTTTGATGATGTAACCTATCTTTTCTGCCATTGATTTTGAGTCAGGCTTCCTTTCAAATCTTCTGCTTGGTATTTTTGGTGATGGGATGTATGGTTATTTATTCAATTGAATTTCCATTCTCTTTTCTTCATAAGCCAGAAGACCCCAAAAAGACAGAAGGAAATTAGCATTCTTGTCATTTATGCAATTGGATTTTCACTAATGCTAGTTTCTCTCTCTCTCTTTCTTTTGGCTGACATTTATGATGGATAGAAGAGAAAGAAATCCCTATGATTGTTTATTCAATTGAATTTTCACTTTCTTCTGTAGGTTGGACAGAGTAAGGTGTGGGATTTCATAATATGAAGAAAAGCAAAGCAAAAAAAAAAAAATTGCTGCAAAAAAAGAGTTATTTGTCCATGCTGCTTACCTTACCGTAAATACTCAGAGATCAGAGGAAGCAAAACGGTGTGTCAGCGTATCGTGTCACGTCCGTATCCGTGTACATAACTGTGCCCAATTTGTGAGTGCAATTGTGTCTCTCTATGTGGGGCTGTACTCGAGCGTGTCCGAGCGGTCGTCTATGCGCTGGTTGGTGCTTGTGTCACTGTGAATGTGTGTTTGGCTGTCTGTGAGGGTGTGAATGTGTTTGTGCTATGCGGTGTGTGTCTGTGTCCGTGTGTGTATGTACGTGCATTGGCTCATTGTATGCAAGTGTGGCTGCGTGAGTGTGTGTGAATCTGTGGATGTCGGTGTATTTGTGTGTCTGTGTGAGTGTCTCTGTGTATACTGCAATCACAAGATGTGCTTGCAGCTTGATTAGTCATCCCTGAGCTACCTTTAATCTGGCTAGCTTGGGTCCCAGAGCAGTGATGCTGAAATTACCCTTTTCTGAGGGTCAGGCAAGGCTATATTCAGTCCCGGTCCAGGGACAGGTGTATGGCACGGATATCTTGTGATCCATCAGGCTCTTTGAAGGCGGTTTTGGGAACTGTCAGACAGAGGAAGGTCTGACAGATGGACCGGAGGGAAGGCTCAAACAGGTGGGCCTGAGGGAGGAGAGAGGTGGCACATGGTGGATAACGCCAGGAAGACTGTTCTAGTTAGAGAGGCAGCGCGGCAGGGGGCACAAAATCAAGAGAGAGAGGAGACAAAAGAGCTAGAAAGGAGAGGGCATCAGGAGGTGCTTAGCGGTGGGAAAGAGAGATGTAGTATGGGAGAGATGCCATAGGGCGTTGAAGGTGTGGACAAGCAGCACGATTTTGATGTGGTGAGGCAGGACATTGCTAGAGGCATCTGAGGAAGAGATGGGAGTGTGCTTGGCCTGGCAGGAGAGGAAGACGTGTTTAGCACCAGCTGTTCGGCATCAGAGTGGAGTGGGGAGAGGTGAGAAGTGGAGAGGCCAGAGAGGAGAGGGTTATGTAGACTAGAGGATAGAACACTGGACTGGGACTTGGGACAGAGAGGTTTTATTCTTGGCTCTGCCACTGGCCTGCTGGGAGATCTTGGGCAAGTCACTTCACTGCTCTGTGCCTCAAGTTCGCCATCTGTAAAATAGGGATAATACCAACCTCCTCTGTAAAGTGTTTTGATGTCTACTAGGAAGAGCTAGTTTTAT
Organism: Trachemys scripta elegans; assembly: GCF_013100865.1. NCBI lineage: Eukaryota > Metazoa > Chordata > Testudines > Emydidae > Trachemys > Trachemys scripta. Next base: position 278,213,158 of record NC_048299.1, on the reverse strand, counting down.
AAATTGAGAGATGGACAAACAGATGGATTCACTAGTGTTTAACTTCCAGTTGGACATTTCAGTGGTCTCATCCTAGGGACACCTCTGAATCCCACAGCACCTCCTCCCAAGCAGCAATCCACAATGCCCACTTTAGGGACAAGCTGGCATCCTGATGGGGAATGTAAACCCACCCCCATGCGAGGGGGACAAGCGTCTTACTCACCAAGCCATGACCATGTCCTTACTGCTCAGCTGTGAAACCTCTGGGGGCACTGGGAGACTGTCCCTCTATAGGCCTTAGCGTGACTCACGCCACTTTGAATCAGTTTTCCTTCATGCACACAGCATCCAAAGCAATTCACATTAGAATTGTCCTAGAGAGCAAGCCATTCACGCGGTAGAAAGAACCATCACCCACGGTCAGGCCCATCAGGGCCCAGCAGAAGGTGCTGCTACGCAGCTGTACCCAGTTCAACTCACTGTGTATCCAGACCTGCCCAATCACCATATGGCGCAAAGAGCTTGTCACTCTGGCAAAGTGGGCAGCTGTCAAGAGCTAGTGAAGGCCCTTCTTGCTGTCAGATCTACTCTGGAAATGATCTCCAATGGTTCCCAGTCTTGACTCACCAAGATCTGCCAACGCCTCCTCGCTGCTCAAACCAATCATTTCTGAATTTCCCTTGGCATCAGTCACAATGCTAAAAATCATAGTTTACACGTAGATAGAGTTACTGCAAAGCTGTGGAGCGCTTGGGTCCAATGTGTACCAGCCAGCATCACTACATAGTGATGTGGAGCAGCTGCTCTTTGGTATACAGCAAGGGGACCTTTTGATAATGGTTTCCAGCTCTAATATATATCCAGTTGGAGGGTGCAGGGTGCATAACGTGAAGTCAGTAAGATCACGGGGGAACGGCCCAATAGCCAGTGCGATTCTGCAATGGCTGTGAATCTTTTCTCTTGCATATAGAGGTTATAAAGCAGTCCTGGTCCGGAATCCTAGGTGCAAACTTGGAACTGAGAACTGCACACAGGTGGAAACTAGAATAAAGTTCAAAGGCGGAGGTTCAAAGCTGTATGTGTGTCAGAAGTCAGGGCCACCGTAGCCTTCTATACGGGGGAGTTTGTTACAACTGGACAAAAGCTGGTGCGTGCCAAGGCAAAGAACTTGCAAATATGTCAGATCCAGGCCCTGTGAGACATGTGCACTACTGTGAGCAAAGCCCAAACTGACAGCACCTTTCCTCCCAAAGCGCTTTAGAAATTAGAGACTGGAGACACTTCACCCACTGCTGAAATGCAGCTGGGTCTGGGGTGGGGCTGGCATCTGCTGAGCAGGGCAGTGAAACAGTGTTCAAGAGTTTAGGATGGGAAGTGAAGAAGAATGTGGCATCAGACTGAAAGTATAACGGGGGGAGTTTCAGAAGGCAGCAGGTAATTAGTGAAACTGGCGTTTGGTTAGAGCCATTCTGTGGACGTTCCCTCTTCTTGCTAAAAATGCAGTGGGATTTTAGTGACCACCAAGGTCAGGGCTTTGGCTTAATATCTCTTCTGAAAGAAAGCGACCCTAGCACTCCACTCGGGCCAACCAACACATGAACCTGGATAGATGGATATTGACTCGGAGCGGAGAGTCCCCACCCCATTCGCTGCAGTACAACACCCCTTAGCAACATGCTGGGACTCTAGGGTCAGTACTGAAGCACGGGGACAAGCGTCACCTACAGAGTCAATAAACCCTGTATTCCTGAAACACCGGAGTTTTTCTTGGCAGTCCCCTTCCATCTTTGCTTAGCTTGGGAGAGCCAATGCGATCACAACCCAGGTGAGATGGCAGCAGGCAAACAGATTCACTGGTTACATTGCACTTTCCGAAGCCTTTGCAATTCGACTTTATCATCAGGGAAGTGACGTGCTTTAAAGAACTCGTCAGCGGCTAACGCCCACCTGAGATGTTCAGAGTGTCCTCTCTACTGCGTTCTCCTTTCTCCCCGCCCCGTGCTGAGCCCCGCTCTCTCCCGACATTCCCTGCGTGGAGCAGCCAGGCTGGATAAGAGGCGAAGAAATCTGATTTGGCTCCAGCCCTCCAGAGTCCTGCTGGAGGCTAAGTGAGGTTAATCACTGAACACGCCAGCAAGGTATTGAGGGAAGAGGGAGGGAGAAAAAAACTCCAGCACTGATCCAATAATGATAAATGACTGGAGACGGGGTATCTGATTTCTTCTCTCTGGTGGTCTCCAGAATAACAGCTTCTAGGCCTATGGGTTAACCGTTCATTAAAGGAAAACCCCACTGATTATCTCTCAAATCGTAAAGAGTTTGCTAGATAAAGATACGCTATATAATAACATGCAGTGGGCCAGATCCTCAACTCTTGAAAATCGGCATTGCTCCATTGAAGCCAACAGAGCTACACAGCATTACAGCAGGTGAGGGTCTGGTAAATACGTACAAACCCACATACACCACATCCTTAGAAACACAAAGCCAACAAAACGTAAGGGTTTATGGGGCGTCGTACCATGGGCATGGCCCGATAGCTAAATGGTTCTTACAAAGCTTTGCCCACGATTCAGGTGTGCCGTGCTATGTTATGTTTCTCCCGATTGAAACCATTTGGTGAATCACGATGGAGCTGAGGGTTGCTGGCAAAAATCCTAAATGGAGTAAGTTTTGCATGGTTAAGAAACTTGGAAACACTTATAGAATAGGACAGTTGGTCAGAATAGCCTTTTTCCTCATGAGAAACAGGGTTCGGGGGAATCTTCAGTGGAAATATTTTGGTTGAATGACTTCTGTTTTCTGATGGGACGTTTCAAATTGATTCAAAACTGAACATTTTTTGTTTCAAACTAGCGTTCTGAAAGCAATTGGCAGCGGGTGCTCGGCTTCGGCTTCAAGTCTCATTTTGTTTCAGTTTTTCTAAGGAGCAAAACAACATTTGAAGTCTAACCTACATGAAAATCCTTATTTCGTATCAACATTTCAACCCAAAATGGCCTTTTCGTTTGGCTCCCATTACCCTGGAAAGCCAGAATGACATCACAAGACAAAACAAAATGAAAATGTTGATTCAAAACCAACGGCTGCATTTCAACATTTCCCAGCTGAAACAAAATTTCTCATCAGAACTGACATTTTCCTTATGACGTGGGAACATTTTCCACCGTAGGAATTTTGACCAGCTCGACAGACAAGCCAGAGCAGAGAGTAGCACTAGATGGCGGGCGAACAGAGAGACACCAGAGCAGCAAGGGAATTTGCATTTGGTTTGGTGTTAGGGATGGAGGACTGGAAAGGACCTTCCGGGTAGAGCTGGGCGAACAATTGATTTTTCGGTTCAGCAAGCAAACCAAAAAAATCAGGGAAAATATTCAGTTCTGAAATAAGAACGTAAGAACGGCCACACTGGGTCAGACCAAAGGTCCATCCAGCCCAGTATCCTGTCTGCCGACACTGGCCAATGCCAGGTGCCCCAGAGAGAGTGAACCTAACAGGTAATGATCAAATGATCTCTTTCCTGCCATCCATCTCCACCCTCTGACAAACAGAGGCTAGGGACACCATTCCTTACCCATCCTGGCTAATAGCCATTAATGGACTTAACCTCCATGAATTTATCCAGTTCTCTTTTAAACCCTGTTATAGTCCTAGCCTTCATAACCTCCTCAGGCAAGGAGTTCCACAAGCTGACTGTGCACTTAGTCTCCTCTTTTCCAAGCTGAAAAATCCTCACATCTTTAATCTCTCCTCCTATGGGACCCGTTCCAAACCCCAATCATTTTAGTTGCCCTTCTCTGAACCTTTTCTAATGTTTGGAATCTGCTGACAAATGGGGCCCAGAGGAGGATGGGGAGATAAAGAAAGACAGACTTGTCCTCCCTTCTTCCCCTTCCCTTTAGCTCACTGGTTGGCGCACTTGCCTGGGATGTGGAAAACCCAGGTTTGAATCAGGGGCCTGAATTTAGATCTTCTCTCTCACACAGTCCTAGATGAGTGCTCTAATCACTAGGTTACTCTGGGATGAGTCTCTCCTGTTCAAGCTCTTTCACTTTGTATAAATACTTAAATATCCATTGGGCCAAAGAGAGAGAGAACAACGCTCTAGCCGGATGATTAAGGCACTCCTCCGGGAGGTAGCAGATTTGGATTCAAATCCCTCTTCCGAATCAGACGAGAAAAGATTTCAATCCTGTTATGGGGTAAGCAGGTCCCCCATTTCAATTGACAAAGATGGCAGTAAAAGGAGTGCCAGCATTTTTGCCATCTCTGCATTAAGATAGATGTGTGCGATGGAATTCAGGCCAGCCAGGCAGGACAGGAATCAGCATCCGTCAGCAGTAAATACCAGCAGGATTGAAAGAACAGGCAGAGATTAGCAGAGAAAGTATGTCCGTAATTGCACACTCCGAATGTCATTTCACTAGCAGCCACAGATAAGCCAGCCTGGTCCCCACTACAATCATGATCCGCAGGGTTGGATGCTGCCCAGACTGTACTGCGGGTGAGAAAGACACATAAAATGCATAATAAACTAAAGCGCTCAGGCAGGGGCAGCAGACTTAGAGCCCTTTGTCCCCACACAGTCGCACTCCCCCGCCAGGCCCTTCCAGCCCAGCCCCAGCCAGGATCTATCCTCCCTGTCCCCAGCTCCTGGGATATTATCGCAAGTCGCAGAATCTTGGGTGGTTTCCATAAAGCCCCAGCTCCTGGAGTCATGGGATTACACGAGAGAATCTCAGCTTTCATTTCCACAACAGCAGCTAAGTTTCTAGCCCTCGTGGTGGCGGAGGAAAGCTTGAAAATGTGACCACAGCGGCTCAACAACCTGAAGGCGTATACAGAGAATCCAATGGACATTCATTTTTAAAAGTCCCGTGATTTTTTTAGCCAACCTCGTGACTTTTGCTCGCCTGGTGCTGGCTATGCTGCTGGGTAGTCCAAGCCACGCTGAATCTGACCTACACACGAGGACTATGTCTCCACTACATGCCTGGGGTGTGATTCCTCTGCACGCACACACACTAGCTTGATTAGCAGCGCAGCAGGGGCACAGCTTAGCCCTGCCAAGTTTGTACCCACCAGTTTCAGGCAGGTTTCTACTTGGCACGGCTAGGCTGTGACTCCCGCTCCTCTTATGGGGGCTACGCTGCTATCTATACTTGTGCTAGCTCAATGAGACTAGTGCAAGCACGTGTACACCGGCGGGAGGATCACACCCAAAGCTCATAGTGTAAAGCTAGCCATGGACTATCTAAGGTACTTATCTCTCCCCCCCCCAGGATCTGAGCACCTCACAATCTTTATCCTCATAGCACCCTTGTGAGGCAGGGCAGTGCTATCATCTCCGAGGAACTGTGGCCCAGAGAGGCGAAGTGACTTGCCCAAGGCCCCACAGAAAGTATGTGGCAGAGCAGGGAATTGACCCCCCCGCCCCCCCACATCTCCAGCGTGACAGGGTAGCTCCTAGAGACTGGACCACCCTTCCTCAGATAATCACGTGCTGCACTGAAAACACGTTCTGCAGGTCGGAGGGGGACTGTACAACTTAGCTTCACCACCCAGCCTAGTACGGGCCAGGAGTCCACCTTGTTCAACGGGGAATCTCAAACCGGAACAATAATTTCCTTCTCTTCTTTAAATCATTCTTGCCCTGCTTCTGCTAGTGGGAAAGGCATAACGCACCAGATATCTGACAAAGCCCCAGCCTGGCCGTAGCTAAACTACAGGAAATCAGCCATGTTAAAGAGAAACTACTGCGTATAAAAGCATGCAGCAAACCAGCCTCAGTGGAGGAAATTCACTGAGATCCAGTGATTGGGGAACCTCAGGAGGTGTGGATGTGGATCTCAAGGCTAGGGTGCTTTTCTGGATTATCTAAAGGTACGGAGCCCTTTGTCCCCACACAGTCTCTCCCCGGCCTTCCAAGATACAGTCCTGGAAACTTCAACTCCCGCCTCACCCTGCCTTGCCAGGGAGTACGAGTAAGTGACACAGAATTCCTGCGGGACGGGTGAGCTTTTCAGGAATGTAGGGTGATCAGATTTTCAAAGTGAAATACTGGGAACTCTGTCATGGAGATGAAGGGGATACACAGACAACTTGTCAACTGTTTGAAATGGGCCATCCTGATTATCACTACAAACGTTTTTTTTCTCCTACTGATAATAGCCCACCATAAACGATTAGTCTCATTAGAGTTGGTATGGCAACCCCCATTTTTTCATGTTCTCTGTATATATATATATATATATATCTTCCTACTGTATTTTCCACTGCATGCATCTGATGAAGTGGGTTTTAGCCCACGAGAGCTTATGCTCAAATAAATTTGTTAGTCTCTAAGGTGCCACAAGTACTCCTGTGCTTTTTGCTGATACAGACTAACATGGCTGCTACTCCGAAACAGACAATAGGGCTTTTTGCGGGGAGAAGACCTCAAAGGCTGCCCACTCCTCCTTCTCAGCTAAACGACTTCCCTCCCTCTCCTTCCCCACCAACCTGGGGGGCAGTTTGTATGTGCGGGAGAACACTGACTCAATGGCTCAGGCAGAAGGGAGGATGCTTTCAGAATAGTTTGCTGGTCATATTAACAGTTTACCTCAGTGGTTCTCGACCAGGGGTTATGTGTACCCCTGGGGATACACAGAGGTCTTCCACGGGGTGCATCAACTCATTTAGATTTATGCCTAGTTTTACAACAGGCTACGTAGAAAGCACTAACGAAGTCAGTACAAACTACAATTTTATACCGACAATGACTTGTTTATACTGCTCTATATACTATACACTGAAATGGAGGTACAATATTTATATTCCAATTGATTTATTTTATAATTGCATGGTAAAAAGGAGAAAGTAAAGCCATTTTCCAGTACTAGTGTGGCTGTGACACTTTTCTATTTCTATGTCTGATTTTGTAAGCAAGTTGTTTTTAAGTGAGATGTAACTTGGGGGTACGCAAGACAAAGCAGACTCCTGAAAGGGGGGCAGTAGTCTGGAAAGGATGAGAGCCACTGGTTTACCTGACCGCTGGCTCCTTCAGGCAGCTGCAGGGGTTCCCAAAATTCTGTCCCAGGTGCAGAATTCTGATCAGGAGGACAGACCCTGAGAATGAGGACAAGACAGAACTATCATGTGCTTTTACCACACAGCCAACCCCAGCTGGAAGCAGGGCTGGCTCCAGGCACCAGCTTAACAAGCAGGTGCTTGGGGCGGCCAAGGGGAAGGGGTGGCACGTTGGGCTCTTCGGCGGTAATTCGGCGGCGGATGCCTTGGTCCCTCTCGGAGGGGAAGGACCTGCCGCTGAAGAAGAAAGCGGCGCAGTGGAACTGCCCCCGATCACGATCACGGCTTTTTTTTTTTTGCTTTTTTTTTCTGCTGCTTGGGGCAGCAAAAACCCTGGAGCCGGCCCTGGCTGGAAGCATCCTCAACAGGGACTTGTGAGAGATTCTCCTCCACCACTCCCACCTGGTGTTGCCTTCTTGCAGGAGAAATCAGGAGCCTCCAGTGTTTCTGGCAGTTGGAAAGCCCACTCCCTACTCCAGTGTTTTCATGGGGGCTGCCAGGCATAGCCAGTGCCTTTCAGTGAAGGATGGGCCTAAATACCCTTAATCTTCACCCCGTTGCCCAGCCAGCTCATGGAAGCACTTGCAAAAGGCTGGTACGGAATCCCAAAGGCACAAGGTCCTGGAAAGATATCAGGGACAGCCTATTTTTTCGGGCTGATTCACAGTGAGATCACAAGATGCCGCCACCCTCTCTGAACAAACATGTCAAAATGGCTCCTGCTGACCCTCCTGGAGATCTGAGGAAGGCTCAGCCAGTCAGGGAATGGGAAGATATACCAGGTGACTTAAGTCTTTGTCTTCCAACAGGTGCCCAGTCCTGCCTGGAAAATGGGAATTCACAACGCTGTGTGGAAAGCTGCCTCTGAATTTTCATGGACGTTGAGACCGTGAAAAGAAATATTTCCCCACAAATGCCATCATGGATGGAAACCCTGCTGATGTGGGACCCGGTGAGTTCACAGACACCCCATATTTCACATAGGAGTGTCCCAACATCTCTTGGGTGGGGGGGGAAGGAACCGATGGGGTTCATCAGATATATGAAACATCCAAAACCGTCCTTTGTTTTTTCTGGAACTTGGCATCTGTGTACAGGCTGGTGATGGATTCCCTGAACTGGGTGATGAGGTCTCCCCACATTCTTATGGTGGTTCCCACCACAGCCTGTCTCTCAATGGGAAGGTCTCTGTAAAACCCAGAGTCAGATCCTCAACGGGTGCAAAACAGCGCAGCTCCACTGCAGTCCATTGCTGATTTACACCCGCTAACTGAGGAGCTGGGCCAGAGACGTAATGCTAGTAAGTGAAATGCAGCTAATTCCATCAACACACAAAACCAGGAATAGCTTATTAAGCCCACCAACACTGCTGTTCATCAGCCACCCCGTGGCCATCTCAGGAGAAAGGCCAAGCAATGCTTGGGCCACAGAGACTGAACTTCCTTCTTGCTCCTGGAGCTGAGAGTACAGGGTCCTGTTGGTAAGGAGATTGCATTGCTGTCCCATGGACTGTCCCTGTTTGGTGCATAGAGAGAGGACCTCACTCTTCAGAGCTGTCGATGACCTCCTGAACTGCTCTCATCCTTGTTTGTTCATTTGCTGCCCCCCATTCTCAGTTAACTTCTGGGTTTTGTAGCCTCTGCCTTATTTGAGGGGTGGGCCTTTCATTGCTTTGCTGGGCTCCGCCCACCATCCCAAAATTTAAATGGGTTGCTACCTCTCACCAACACTAAATTCGCTCCAAATAAAGCACACTAAAACCAACCCCTGATACCCGCTACACCCTACACAGCCAACAAATATTCTATAGTAACAGCCCCAAACTCTACAGCATACAGCAATCTTGTGGCAGGATTTGGGGTTGTTACTCTAGAAATGCACTACAGAGAGCTGGTCAAAAAAACCCGACACAACAGTTTTCTGTCGAAAATGCATGTTTGTTGCAATTGAAACATTTTGCGAGAACGTGTCCATTTCAATGACATTTCTGACAGAACAATGTTGAAACAAACCATTTTGACTTTCTCGTTTCATTTCCTTAATGTTTCATTTTGACTTTATCATTTCATTCCGTTTTGGCTTGTATTTTATATTATAATAGTAATTTGAGTATTGTAGTTAAATATATATTATATATGATATTCAGCTTCTTATAATATTTCAGCATTGTCTAAATAAGACATTTATTGAAAGGAAATATTTTAACATCAAAACAAAACAATCGGACATTATCAACATGAAACTTTTCAATGTTCCCAAATCAAAAATCTTGGGGAATTTCCATTTGTGAGAAAGTTCACCTTTTTGTTCCGCTTCAAAAGGAAAACAAACAATGGGCTAGCAGAATTCACCCCAGGATGGAAATGCCATTTTCCAGCCAGCTTGTGCTAGACATTTAGTGATGCTTGGCTAACGGGCACCTCTGAGATACCTTCTCTAAGCAGCCACTTCGCAATAACCCCAGGTTCCTGGGCGGATTTGCTCAATCTTGAGTTAAAGACCTACTTCTACTACACAAATGATTTTTTCCAAAGTCTCTTGAGACATGTTTCACTCCGTGGGTGTATGTGTAAAGGCATGATTATTCTCTTGCAGTGTGCATTAAAAGAGATTCCCCTGAAGCCAACAGAGTTAAAGTGATATAAAAGGAGAATCAGGTCCTATCTTACAAATAACTATATATTATAGTTATTATTATTTCTTTTTTTAAATGAAGATATCCTATCTTCTAGACCTGGAAGGGACTTTGAAAGGTCATCGAGTCCAGCCCCCTGCCTTCACTAGCAGGACCAAGTACTGATTTTGCCCCAGATCCCTAAGTGGTCCCCTCAAGGATTGAACTCACAATGCTGGGTTTACCAGGCCAATGCTCAAACCACTGAGCTATCCCTCCCCTAAATAATTAGTTAATTAATTATTATATGTACTGTATCTGCTTAGCACTGACACCCTTCTCTGTACAGTACATAAAGAAAGTCCCTTCTCTGACATTCAAAGACCCCATTCTTACAAACACTTAAGCCCGTGTGTAACTTTGATTGCGAGAAGAACTCTATTGAACTCGATGGAACTGGTCGCGTGAGTAAAGTTATGTTTGCAAGATCGCAGTGTAGCGACAGAGTCATCGAATGCTGGAGCCAGTGAAAACTCCAGAACTGAGAGTGACTTAGTGACGAGTTTTTAAAAAAAATAATAAACTCATTCTTGCAGGCGTTTCTTGCATTATTATGTAAAATACGGGCCAGCTCTTCAGCTGGTGGATATTGTCATAGAAGCTCCATTAAAGCCAATGGAGTGATAGCGAGCTAACCCCAGCTGAGGATCTAGAATGTCTGTGATATATTATACTTTATCTTTTCATTTGGTGTGCAACTAGCTAATTTTTTGCATACACAATACTACACACCCACAATACTACACACACACACACACACAAAACTATACATTTACACTAAAGTGCCCATTACAGTGCTCTGGCAGCACAGAGGGGCTTCCAAGTGAGTGCCGTTGTAATGTACACTGCTGGAGCACTGGGAGCAGTGCGAAGGGGCCTTGCTGTGAATGAGTGTCGGCCAAGTGGGTCTGTAAAACGCGACCAAAGCCGAATTCTCCACTCACTTACCCGGCGGTAGCATTTTACAGTCACTTTGCACAGCTGTGAATGACTGCACAAAGCATACGTAAGGCCGGGGAGACTCAGGGTCGGAATAGACGCATAGACGCTCTAGGGCGTGATTCTGATCTCAGTTACTCCACTGCAAACAGGAGTAAATCCACTGAGTGTTACAGCAGTATAAATGAGATCAGAAACAAGCCAATATACTGGGCCCCACCCGCCCGTCTAGCTCCAGTCGGCATATGCCTAGAGATGTACACGAGGGAGCCAGAGTTTTAAATCACAGTTTACATCATGTCAGGCCTGTGTATTATATGCTGAGGCTTCACAGCATTTCTGCCTGGTATAAAAAAAGACATTATCCCTTTAAGATTCAAACTCCCTAATAAGTTTCATTTAAGGGAGCGAGCCAGCCGCAGGAGCTTTTACACAGATGTCCGCAGTCCCGGCTTCTCCATCCAGCCCAGCGTCCCTGTTGATGCTCTGATCAATTACTCATCAAATCTTAATGTGCGCTTTAACTCAAGTGTGGCATCTTAATCAGAGCGATGACTGCGGTGTGTCAGGCCCATCGACTCAGCGAGGCTCGGACAAATGAGCCCATCGACTGGCTGGCAGTGGAGGGAGTTCTCCCCGGCCTGGCCTGGTGTCAGGATGCCTTCTAGTGGTTGCATGGGAAGAGGACGTACACACATGCATTCAGCAGAGGGGCTTTTTTTTTAAAAAAAGCTCCTTTAGATTCAGAGTATCTGGGGCTGTGTGGAGGCCGGGGCCAGGCTGGTTTCAGGGCTTCCTGTTCAAAGCCTGGTACCCAGGTCGCACAAGTGAAATGAGTTTGATGGGTCTCATTCTGGATGGCGATTTGCCAACCTCACCAAAACACCCAAGAGGTCAGAGTTGAGGGGAGGCTCATGGACAGCAGGGGGCTGTGAGCTGCAGGGGCGGATTAAGATGCATCAGTAGGAGTGAGTGGAGATTCTAGGATTAGATTAGCAGGGGGTACTACAGGTCAAGACGAGGCTACGTCTACACTACCCGCCTGAATCGGCGGGTAGAAATCGATCTCTCGGGGATCGAATTATCGCATCTCGTTGGGACGTGACAATCGATCTCCGAATCGATGCTTGTACTCCACCAGCGCAGGTCGGAGTAAGCGCCATTGACGGGGGAGCCGCGGAGGTCGATTTGCCGCCGTCCTCACAGCGGGGTAAGTCAGCTCCGATACGCCAAATTCAGCTACGCTATTTGCGTAGCTGAATTTGCCTATCTTCAATCAACCCCCCCGCCCCCCGTAGTGAGGACGTAGTCTTAAAAGCACTGGCAGGACTGTGTGGGAGCTCAGGCCTGAAACAGCATCGGGGAGGCTGTGAGCCAAGATTCACTGGCAGTGCAGTGTTTCTTTAAGGAGGTGAGAGAATTTTGGGTCTGGCTTGCATCTTGCTAAATGAGTTAACAACCCTGGTATCCTAAAGGGCCGCTCCATGAAAACCTGGAGCACTGGTGCCATACAGCCAGCAGCAGGGTACCTGTAGAGTAGCTGGATAATACATTTTGTGCTGAAGAAGTGCTAAGTTTTATTATTCTAACAGACGTAGAGTCTAGGAGTGCCAGTCCTGGACCATGACCCCATTGTGCTAGGGGCTATACAAACACAGACCAAACAGATGGTCCCTTTCTCTTTCCATAAGCCGGAAAAGACTCAGATTGAGCTGGGTGGCCAAAGAGTTGATACAAATATGGGGGCTTCTCTTCCACCTGCTCATCCCTCCAGCGGTCACGAAAGAGTCCCTGACAGCAGAAGATGGAGCAGCAGCCACCGGATTTGCCAGGAGATGTCACACCAAAAAAATGGCATTAATTTAAGTAACCCGGTGACATTTTTCTCACCACTCCTGGGGGCTGCAAGAAGCCTCTATAACTCAGGCTAGGACATTTCTCCATGTGGTGAGCATTGACTCATAGAAGGCCAGAAGGGACTGTCACCATCATGACCATCTAGTCTGATCTCCTGCACATCGCAGGCCACAGAACCTCATCCACCCACTCCTGTAAGAGGCCCCTAGCCTCTGGCTGAGTTACCAATGTCCTCAAATCTTGATTTAAAGACTTCAAGTTATAGAGAATCCACCATTTAAACCTTCAAGTAACCCATGCCCCATGCTGCAGAGGAAGACTAAATAAATAAATAAATAAATAAATAAAACAGGGTCTCTGCCAATCTGACCTAGGATGATGAGGTAGACCCTGACCATGTGGGCGAGACCCACCAGCCAGACATATGGGAAAGAATCCTCTGTAGTAACTCAGAGCCCTCCCCACCCAGTGTCCTATCTCCAGCTGTTGAAGATATTTGCTAGTAGCAGTCACAGATGGGCCACATGCCATTGTAGGCAGTCTCATCAGACCATCCCGTAAACGTATCAAGCTCAGTCTTGAAACAATTTGGATTTTTTGTTCCCACTTCTTGCAGCGATCTGCCGCTTTTCCATGGCAGGAGAAGGAAACGAAGAGCATCTCACACAGCTTCCTGGATAAATTTGCACGGCCGTGTGTGTAATCACAGAAAAACAGGGTTTGTGATATGAGAGACATTTGGGTTTTATTTGTAGTCAAGCGCAGTGTGAATTGGGTGATTATTATCAGCACTGCAATAGTGGCTAGAGCAGTGTTTCTCAAACTGGGGTTGCCGCTTGTGTAGGGAAAGCCCCTGGCGGGTCGGCTGGTTTGTTTACCTGCCCCATCCGCAGGTCTGGCCAATTGCAGCTCCCACTGGCCGTGGTTCGCTGCTCCGGACCAATAGGAGCTGCTGGAAGCGGCGGCCAGTAAGTCCCTCGGTCTGCGCCGCTTCCAGCAGCTCCCATTGGCCCGGAGCAGCGAACCGCGGCCAATGGGAGCCGCGATCGGCCAGACCTGCAGACGGGGCAGGTAAACAAACTGGCCCGGCTTGCCAGGGGCTTTCCCTACACAAGCGGCGACCCCTGTTTGAGAAACACTGGGCTAGAGGCTACAAATGAGACCAGGGCTGCTTTGCGCTGGGCACTGTACAGACCCATCGTAACAGCTGGTCCCTGCCCCAGAGAGTTTACAATCTTCATATAAAGAAAAGACAGACAGGAAGTATCCTTGTCTCTATTTATTCAGGCACGGAGAGATGAAGTGACTTACTGAAAGCGATACAGGGAGCCTTTGGCAGAAGCAGGAATTAAATCCAGATCTCCCAAGTCCCAGGCTACTGCCTTAACCCCAGGGCCACCTTTCCTCTTGCAAAGCTGCCTTAAAAGTCAAATGTATGAATTTAAGGAGCGATGACTCCATAATAAAAGACAGTCCTGCCTGTGGAATGCAAAATGATCATGCAAAGGGGCAGAGCCAGCATTGCCAGTGCTTGTGATTTGATCATGCATTTTGCAACATCAGTTGTTTTATTAAAGCCCCAGCGCCTCGTGCGATGGTGGGAAAATGTCAGCTGTCATTAGAAAAAAAAGGTTTCTAGTCCTTACGATTGCAGAGAAAAGCACGAAAAAGTGAGCCTTGAAGGGTCGAACACTGGCAAGCCAATGAACCCAAAATGTATTAAATTTGAAATCTCTCGACTTTAAGCTACTCATGATTTTGGGGGGTCTGACTCCTGCTGTTTGAACCGTTGATTGGGTGTTGGCATTGCTGCAGAATGCCGCATGAAGCTGAGTTAATCTCACCCCGAACGACAGACATATACAGAACCGGTGAAATTCACGAAATACAGATGCAGGTTTTAAGTGAGCAGGTCCGGCAGGAGCCGTCAATTGATGTGGCATCATTGCCGGGAAACCTAAACACCCTTCCCCACTCCGCAGGTTTGAAAAGATGATCTGCTAATGAAGCCTATTGCATCATCAATGCATCTTGTAAAGGCCGGGTTCTAGGCCTCTGGTGGGAAGGACAGCGTGTTGATCTTGCATCAAGTTCTCTCTAGAGCAGGGGTGAGCAAACTTTTTGGCCTGAGGGCCGCATCAGGTTTCGTAAATTGTATGGAGGGCCGGTTAGGGGAGGGGTCGTGGCCTGGCCCCCACCTCCTATCTGCCTCTCCCCCCGGGACTCCTGCCCCATCCAACCCCCCCGTTCCCTGATGGCCCCTCTGGGACCCCTGCCCCATCCACACACCCCCGCTCCCTGTCCTCTGACTGCCCCCGGGCCCCTGCCGCCCCATCCAACCCCTCCTTTCATTCCTGATGGCCCCCCAGGATCCCCTGCCCCATCCAACCACCCCTTCTCCCTGTCCCCTGACTGCCCCCGGAACCCCTGCCCCTGACTGTCCCCTGCCACCCCATCCAACCCCCCCTCGTCCCTGACTGCTCCCCGGTACCCCTGCCCCCATTCAACCCCCTGTTTCCCCCCCGACCACCATCCACACCCCTGCCCCTGCCCCCACCCCGAACTCCCCTGCCCTCTATCCAACCCCCCCTGCTCCCTGCCCCCTTACTGCACTGCCTGGAGCACCGGTGGCTGACAGCACTACAGCTGTGCCGCCCGGCTGGAGCCCGGCCACGCTGCCGCCGCCGCCGCCACACAGCACAGAGCACTGGGTCAGGCCGGGCTCTGCAACTGCGCTGTCCCAGGAGCTCGCAGCCCCGCCGCCCAGAGCATTGTGCTGGCGGAGCGAGCGAGCTGAGACTGCAGGGGAGGGGGGGCAGCAGGGGAGGGTCCGTGGGCCGTAGTTTGCCCACCCCTGCTCTTGAGAAAGCTGCAAGAACCACATCCAAAATGAAAAAGAGATGCTGGGAGTGGTGCTGGGTTGTCTTAAGTTCCGCCAGCAGTGAGAGGAAAGAACTGGAACTGATTACGAACCACCTGAAAGTTTAAGAAACCCGGGTCAGATTCTTCACCGCTTTGCATCGTGGCTCATTGTTGATAATGTGCAAAATGTTGCATTTGAGAGTCACTTTTCACAGATATAAAAACACAAAGTACAGCAACTGGGCTCCCTGTCTTTAGCCCAGTGCATAATGCTGAAGTTGCAAAGATCTGACCTCTATAAATCAGATAAGGCAATTACACTCTTAGCAGGGCAGTAAACAGATCAACACCACCTGAAAGTGACAGTGATCCGTGGTGTAATTTGCCCCTGTGCATAAGACCAGCATAACACCTAGTTGTTAGGTGTCCCACACAAGCCCTGTTATAAAGGATATGCCAGTAGAGCGGCTAATATTTACTGCTTCCAAATGACCAGCATTCTCCACTGAAACACAGAGCCTCGTCTTTGCATAAACTGAAACGAGCAGGTTAATTAGGCAGGCCCAAAGAAAGCGACCTCCACCTGAGATCGCAGTAGCCAACTAGTGAAGACAAAATTTTTGCTTAAAGGTTGGAGAACTGCTTGTTCCAGCAGTGCTGAGAAAAGAAATCCACTAAAATCCATAGCAGGCATCCAGATGCTGGAGAACGTAAGCAAAGGGCCAGAGATCGTGGGCCTCATTTGCATACACACGAACGTCTCTTCACTCCGCCCCCACCTTTACATGGCCGCCAGACTGGTGTAAAAAAATCAGGTGCGTTTTGACCCAAAGTTCATTGTGACGGAGGTCATCATTTATGAGCTCACAAACAAAGCAATCGGCGCCTAGTCATTGAAATCACAGAGCGGGAGGCCATTATTTGACTTACACAAAGAACCCTATTTTATTAGAGCCGGTCAAAAGGGTTTTAAAGTGAAAGACGGCCTATTTTTTCAAAAATAATTTTTTTTTCGGGGGGGGAGCTGACAATGTGGTCATACTATTTTGCTTTTTGACAGAATCGTCCCTTTTTAAATACATTTTGCCTTGGCCCCTCCCCCCCCTTTTTTTATTTTTGGTAAACATTATCATCAGAATTCTTCATCTACCAATTTTTTGGGAAACAAAACCTTTTAATTGCCATTCCAACCAAGGTTTCCATTTAAAAACGGAGGATGAAATGTGTAAAAAAAAAATATCAAAAACGGGTCCATTCTTCTCAGCGAAAACGACTGGAATTTCACATTTTTTCTTGGAACTAGGTTTCATTTTGCAACCAGCTCTTGCCTTTAGTTTCCCAGCTGTACAATGGGATGATAGCACTGCCCTTACTCACGGGGGCGTTGTAAGGATAAATAGACTAGCGATTGCCGGGCTCTCAGATGCTACGGTGATGGGGCCTAAGTACCTTAGATACAAAATTACTCTGCATTCCTGGAGATTTCAAAGCCACTGAACTCCATATGAATGAGGACTGCCGCTCTCAAATCACGACATGCAAGACTGGGAATAGCAGAGGTGGTGATTACTAACAATGGACTACGGTTCTCAAGGAATGTAGTCAAAATCCCCAGTCGTTGGAAGCCCGGGAGAGCTTTCAGAGCGTGAAAAAGCTCTGAAAGGAAAGCGAAGCCTTCCTCCGAAGAGCCGTGTCTAACGTTGTTGGATCTTAGAAATACACCACTGGGATGACTGGTTGCTAATGGGTGGCTGGATTTCTGCTGTAGAATCTGCAGTCATGTCTCTTTGCCCAAAAGCCCTCATTACCCCCCTGTTAAAAGAGGGAAGAAGGAGGGATGGGGGAGGAGTGAACCCCAGCTTATGAGAGGCCAACCCAAAGAGTCGTGATCTCTCCTCCTTTCATGCAGCATCCATCGAGCCAGGGGCACTGGGACAGGGGTAGCCAGGGGGCCCTGGACCTCCCACTTTTTACCAGCCATAAGCCCGAGTGACGCGATGAAGGGGCCGGAGAGGAGCAAGCAGGGAGCGGGGTCTTGGGGGAAGGGGCAGTGAGAAGGAAGGGCCTCAGGGAAAGGGGTGGGGCAGGGGTGGGGCCACGGTTCAGGTGCCCGTGGCCCCCCCACTTTTAGGGAGCTTCCACCACTCCTGCATCGAGCTCTTTCTGATAAACAGGTTCTCGGAGAAGGAGAAGATTCCATTCAGTAGGAGGTGTGCATGGAGAGGAATGCCTATGGGCCACCGCAAAAAGCTCATTTCCTCTTGCTATAGACCTGCTGCAGGGTGGATGCATTGAGAGGCCATGTATGATAAGGGCTCTCACGTTCCTAGCCAACTGGCTTATATGTGTAACTTTAGCGCCCTCGGGGCCAAGATGGAGTCGGCTCTGCAGGCAGCTCTGGCCAAGAGAAGGCGCGCGCAGGAATGCAGCAGGGGAAATCCCTTCCACCCCAGGGGCACCTGTTCCAACCCCCCCAGAGTGAACACACCCACCCACAGGAAAAGTACAGTGGATATAACAAGGGAAATATTTATTTACAGCGGGATGAGAGGAGAAAAACAACAAGGGGAAATATAGGGGGAGCAGTAGAACAGGGTTGCATCCAAGCCAAGGCCCCACAGGCCCAGTGGGAGCACAGTCTGGAAGGGCAGTCACTGAGCAATGTGTCTGCACACACAGTTCAGGAGTCCTGAGCAAAGGTCCAGTCCAGTGGTGAGTCTTGGGTGCTCCTGGTCGTTTTCGGCGCCAGTGAACTTTCCCCCAACAACCCCCTCCGGTGCCCTCTTCTCTGCAAAGCCACACAGAGCCACCACCTCCCCACTTAACTAGCTACAGCCTCCCTCCTTGTTCCCAATGCAGAGTCCCAAGCCCCAGTACTCACAGCCCCATGCAGCACTGGGCAGCCGTGATACTGGGTCCAGCTCCGGCCTGTCCTTCTCGGCAATTCCTCCCTGGCACAGTCCTCCTGGCTCCTGTCCTGGGGTGTCCCCGATTGGCCCTGGCCTTCCCAGGCTCCAGGCAGGTTCTCTGCTGCTTCACCTTGCGAGGGCTGCTTGCTGCAGCCCTTCTCCCTCTCTCCAGCTCCAGAGCCCCCCCTGGAGTTTCCCTTCTTTCTCTCACTGCTCTCCCTACCCCCTTAGGAAAAAGATTTAAAGGGGCCATGCTCTCTAAACCCCAAGGGGTTACATATGGATAGTCCAAAACCCTTTTCAGAAGGATCATCAGCGCAATAGAAGGGTTGGAAATTAGTGAAACAGGCACGGGCCTCGTTCTGCTCCCTGCCTAGAACTTGGCTGTGAGGACTTCTGACACTTTCCCCTTCCACTATCCTGTACCAGAGGAGTCCACTGTCCGAGGCTCTTTCCACCCCCAGTCTGTGTGTTCATCCATGATAACAGGCAAGCATGGTTGGTGCCCCATGGCTGGAAGCATAACAACATGGTTGCTTGACTGCAAGGTCAGGATTTAGCAGTCTCCACGCCGTTCTTGCCCCATCAGAATTCAGTTACTATTCCTGTGTCTGGCTGTATGTCTCTACCTGAGTTCCCTGACTCTCACGGGCGTGTTTACACAGCAATTAGAAGTGTGACTATAGCAGATGTAGACATTCCCGAACTAGATTTGATCATGCTTGTTTGAATAAGAATAGCAGTGAAGTCATGGCAGCACGGGCCAGCTGCTAGAATACACACCCAAGTTCCCGAGACGCAACTGCACACCCAGGCTTCACTGCTATTGTTATTTGAACTGGCTGGATCACAGCTAGCTTGGGTATGTCTACACATGCTCCAGTCATGCCCGATTGCAGTGCGGTCTTACGCTCAGTGACAAGGCCCTAAGTGCTGGAGACACACCCAGCAAGGAGAATTTACCGCAAGGAGAAAGAGCTAGTGGCTCTTTCTATAAGAGTGATAGAGAGGGATTGTGTGGTAACCCCATTACACCCTGCCATTTCCTGTCTCCATCCTCAAAGGCCTGGGTCATGGCCACCTCTTGCTTTCCAAGAAGAGCTGGTCATAGCTTCTCGTGTTGGTCCCTTGGCCAGAATAAGTCACTAGAGAATGATGACGGGCACTCCCAGGACATTGAGTGTTCCTGGGCTTTGAAGGCCTCAAGGTATCTAGGGGCCAAGCTCGTGACTTTAACTTAACTCCTTCACTGGAGTTGGAGCTACAGATGTAGCCGGGAGTGGGAGTGAGGTGGGAGACGTGAAAGTGAGAAGGAGATGCTTGCGTTTTATGCAGAAGGCCCAAGGAAACCTCATCCAAGTGTCAGGTAAGGAAGACGAGGTTGGGACTGGAGGTGGAGAGATGAGAATGGGGCATCCAGAGATGAGAAAGCTCCAGCAGTCTGGCACTGAAGGTATCACATTACCTAGCACTTCTTCTGTCCAGACTGGTTTGTCTAGCCATCCCTATCAGGAACCATAGCTGAAAGGAAGAGAAGGTGTCGGATCTCCAGCACAGGTCTAAAAAGGGAAAGCCAGGTCCTCAGCTGGTGTAAATTAACATAATGGTCCTGACATCAGTGGAGCTATGCTGTTTTATACCAGCTGAGGATCTGGCCCCTAGAGTGGGCACGGAAATAAGCATCGCTCTCTTTCTGGGACACACTAGTGTTCCTTCTCCAGTCCTGGGCCTCTGCCGTTTCAACTGATCTCTTTTCTGTCTCCTAGGCAGAGAAGGGCCGGACCCAAATCCTCAGATCCAAACACTCCCCAGCTGCCTGACATTCCAGCCTTTCTCACGCCCTGAGTACGTTCTCTGCCCCACCTGTGGCTCTCCACGTAGCAGCTCTGTCCTTCTGAACAACCCTGCCCCCTTTACCAACTACATACAGAGACCATTTTAGTCGCCCATGAAAGCAGCCACTGGGAGGTTTTTAAGGCCCGGCTTGACAAAGCCCTGGCTGGGATGATTTAGTTGGGAATTGGTCCTGCTTTGAGCAGGGGGTTGGACTAGATGACCTCCTGAGGTCTCTTCCAACCCTGATATTCTATGATTCTATGATTCCGGGATGGAACCCAGAAGCCATTTAACGGCCCACTGCAAACTTATGCAGCCGTTGAGGAAAGTCTAGTCATGTCTCTGCTGCACTAGACTTGATTCTGCTCCAGGCTTCCTGTGTAACCTGGGGCATGTTACTTAACCTCTTTTTTCCGGGAGGTAAAAGTGGGTTAGTCTTACTGTCTTGCATCCCAGGGGAATGTGAGTGTAAATTAATTAATGCCTACAAGAGTGCTTTACAGCTGATTTCTGCATACTTCACCCTTACATTATTAGGGGTCCGATTCTCCTGTCTATCTACCCAAGGTTCTTCTGTGGCTCCTGTGGTGGTGTGGCCATTTCCTGCTTCACGAATGCCCCCTTGTGGCCAGAAGTCTGTCTATGGCCCCCTGCCTCTCATACGGGCAGGCAGTGGTGAGCTGGAGCCGGTTCCTACCGGTTCGCAGGAACCGGTTGTTAAATTTAGAAGTCCTTTTAGAACCGGTTGTTATAGACTCATAGACTCATAGACTTTAAGGTCAGAAGGGACCATTATGATCATCTAGTCTGACCTCCCGCATGATGCAGGCCACAAAGCCGTCCCAACCCTTTCCCTTGACTCTGTTGTTGAAGTCTCCAAATCCTGTGGTTTAGAGACTTCAAGTAGCAGAGAATCCTCCAGCTAGTGATCCCTGCCCCATGCTGCGGAGGAAGGCAAAAAACCTCCAGGGCCTCTGCCAATCTACCCTGGAGGAAAATTCCTTCCCGACCCCAAATATGGCGATCAGTAGAACCCCAAGCATGTAGGCAAGATTCTCCAGCCAGACCCTCATAGGCCATTGATACTATTTGCCAGCGATGGCACACTGTTCATTTGACTAAAATCATGTTATCCCATTAAACCATTCCCTCCATAAACTTATCTAGTTTAATCTTAAAACCAGACAGGTCTTCGCCCCCACCGTTTCCCTCGGAAGGCTGTTCCAATATTTCACCCCTCTGACGGTCAGAAACCTTCGTCTAATTTCAAGCCTAAACTTCCCCACGGCCAGTTTATATCCATTCGTTCTCGTGTCCACATTAGTACTGAGCTGAAATAATTCCTCTCCCTCCCTGGTATTTATTCCTCTAATATATTTAAAGAGAGCAATCATATCCCCTCTCAGCCTTCGTTTGGTCAGGCTAAACAACCCGAGCTCTTCGAGTCTCCTTTCATACGACAGGTTTTCCATTCCTCTGATCATCCTAGTGGCCCTTCTCTGCACCCGTTCCAGTTTGAGTTCATCTTTTTTAAACATGGGAGACCAGAACTGCACACAGTACTCCAAATGAGGTTTCACCAGTGCCTTGTACAACGGAAGCAGCACCTCCTTATCCCTACTAGATATACCTCGCCTAATGCATCCCAAGACCGCGTTGGCTTTTTTCACCACCACGTCACATTGTCGACTCATAGTCATCCTGTGGTCTACCAGGACTCCAAGGTCTTTCTCCTCCTCTATTATTTCTAACTGATGCGTCCCCAGCTTGTAACTAAAATTGTTGTTAGTCATCCCTAACCAGTTCTAAAAGGGCTTTTAAATTTAACAAAAGCTTCGGCAGCTGTCCACCCCGCCCCTGGCCCCAGCTCACTTCCCCCTCCTCCCCTGAACGCTCCGCCCCCGAATCAGATGTTCGCGGGAAGCCTGAAACAAGCAGCAGGCAGGTAAACTGGGGGGGGGGGGAGGAGGGCTCCAGGGAGGGGAGGCGCCGCGCGGCCCAGCCCAGTCTGGCTCCGGCCGAGCGGGTCCCTCCAAGAACAAATCTTGCCAAACCAGCTTGATGTCCTTCTTTGACAGGGTAACTGGTTTGGTGGATAGGAGGAATGCAATGGACATAAAATACCTGGACTTTAGCAAGACTTTTGACACAGTCCCACATGACGTTCTGATAAGTAAGCTGGAGAAATGCGGGCTCGACAGAGCTACCATTAAGTGGATATATATTTTGTTAAACAAGCTCAAACAAAGAGTAACTGTTAATGGAATTATGTCAGTTTGGAAGGAGGTCTCAAGTGGGGTTCCACAAGGATCTGTTCTGGGTCTGGCGCTGTTGAACATCTTTATTAATGACCTGGATGTAGGAACAGAGAGCACAGTGATCACATTTGCAGATGACACAAAGCTGGCAGGGGCAGGGTTGCAAACACTTTGGAGGATGGAGCTAAAATTCAAAGGGATCTTGATAAATTGGAGAACTGGGCTATAGACAACTAAATGAAATTCAACAAAGACAAATGTAAGGTGCTACCCTTAGGGAAGAAAACCCAAATGCACAAATACAGAATGGGGGGCTATATAGCTTGGCAGCAACACCGCTGGGAAGGATCTGGGAGTGGTGGTAGATCACAACCGCAACATGAGTCAGCAATGTGCTGCTGTTGCAAAAAAAGCAAACGCAATTTTAGGTTGCATTAATGGAGGCACAGCATGCACATCACGGGAGGTGACAGTACCGCTCTACTCGGCACTGGTTAGGCCTCAGCTGGAGTACTGGGTCCAATTGTGGTCACCAATGTATAGAAAGGATGTAGAGAAATTGGAAAGGATCTGGAGGTGAGTAACAAAGATGATCAAAGGGATGGAATGCCGGCCAGATGAGCAAAGGCTGAAGGAACTGGGTATGTTTAGTTTGGAAGAGAGGAGATTGCGGGGGGACATGATAGCGGTCTTCAGATACTTGAAAGGCTGCTATAAAAAAAGATGGAGAAAAGTTGTTCCCTCTTGCTACAGAGGACAGGAGAAGAAACAATGGTTCAAACTACAGCACAGCAGATTTAGAGTAAATCTCAGGAAAAACTTCCTAACGGTAAGAACAGTAGGACAGCGGATCAGACGCCTAGGGAGGGTGTGGAAGCTCCTTCACTGAAGGTTTTCAAAAGAAGGCTGGAGAGCCGTCTGTCTTGGATGGTTTAGACACAACAAATCCTGCATCTTGGCAGGGGATTAGACTAGATGACCCTTGTGATCCCTTCTAACCCCATGGTTCTATGATTCTAAGACAGGATACTGGGCTAGATGGACCCTTGTTCTGACCCAGTATGGCCATTCTTATGTTCTTGATCAGGGTCTCTCCCAGACCTCCCCGCCTGGAGAGCTTTTCCCTGCTTTCTGTCAGGCCTCCTGTTTCTGGCAGTCTTAGTCACTCACTCATTTGCAGCCTTTTATGTGGAACCCCCTGGTTCCCCTCATTTGGGGTCATCATGTAATCAGGCCTGGCTTAGCCCCCAGGCTCTCCAGCCCAAAGGCAAGCCACCCTATTACAGTTCCCATCACCATAATATTGGAGCACCTCACAGTCATTAACGTATTGCAGAAAAGGGGAGGTTAAGTGACTTGCCCACAGTCACAAGGAAGGTCTGTGGCAGAGCAGGGAATTAAACCTGGGTCTCTTGAGTTCTGCACTTGTGCCCTAAACACTGGACCATCCTTCCTCTGCCTTGTAAGTTCTCTAGTCATCTACAGCTGTGCACGGTGGGTGTAAAACTCTTCCATCTCAGACAAGTCAAGCTTTATACCCCCAAGTAGAAATGGCTACGCGAGGGGCAGTGGAGAACTAGCACAGATAATTCTGCCCATCGTCCTAACCATGCCAGTGGGATGTTGTTTGCAGTGGGATTTGCACGGCTTTGTTTTCCCCAACCCCGCTGTAGAGCAATTCAGCCAGGAATCAGTGACAATGACAGAGACTCCTAGCACTCACACCTACACACACAAGCGTGCATGTGCGCACACACACACACACACACACACACACACACACATTCGAACACTCAAACCGGCACAATTAACAGAACAGCTTTTAATTGGCAATTACATTTCCATTAGCTGGATCTGGCAGCTCATTTGCTCCATCAGAAAAGCCCCGAGGCAGGAGAGCTTGGTGGCTGGCAGATCCCAGCTCCTGCACTGGAGTCTCGGATGAAGAGGCTGCAGGTAAGAGCTGTTATGTCCCAGCCCATGTGTGAGTGTGATGGTGAAGAGCTAGCCTTCTAAATACCCTTTGACTGCCAAGCGCAGGGGTCTGCTTTCTGACAGCATCATGAAGAAAATTTCTCAGCTGATCAGACTCGGGGGTTGCAGGGATGAGAGCCAATGACTTGAACAGGGTCCTAGGTACATTATCCCCGTAAAGTGCCACATAAATATGAAATAAGAATATGTCATTCTGATCCACGGATGGCAAGCAGCTGTGGCTGGCAATCACGCTCAGGTTCTAGGATGCTGAGCGTCAGCTGCGGCATCAGTGGCTCTGCTGTTTTTATATAGATTCAGAGATACCAAAGTCAGAAAGGACCATTGGAATCATCTAGTCTGGCCTCCTCTATAACACAGGCCAGAGAACTGCCCCCAAGTCATTCCTAGAGCAGAGCTTTTAGAAAAACAGCCCAGCTGGACTTAAAAATGGTCGGTGATGGAGAATCCAACCCATCCCTTGGTAAGTTGTTCCAATGGATATTTACCCTCACTGCCTTGTTTCCAATCTGAATTTGTCTAGCTTTAACTTCTGGCTATTGGATGGTGTTAGACCTTTCTCTGCTAGACTGAAGGGCCCGTTATTAAATGTTTATGCTCCATGTAAGCACTTATAGACTGTAATCAAGTCACCTCTTAACCTTCTCTTTGTTAAGTGAAATAGATTGAGCTCCGTGAGTCTATCACTGTAAGCCATGTTTTCTAATCCTTTAATCATTCTCGTGGCTCTTCTCTGAACCTTCTCCAATTTGTCAACATCCTTCTTGAATTGTGGACATCAGAACTGGACACAGGATTCCAGCAGTGGTCACATCAGTGCCAAATAGAATCATAGAAGATTAGGGTTGGAAGAGACCTCAGGAGGTCATCTAGTCCAACCCCCTGCTCACAGCAGGACCAACACCAACTACATTATCCCAGCCAGGGCTTTGTCAAACCAGGCCTTAAAAACCTCTAAGGATGGAGATTCCACCACCTCCCTACGTAACCCATTCCAGTGCTTCACCACTCTCCTAGTGAAATAGTGTTTCCTAATATCCAACCTAGACCTCCCCCACTGCAACTTGAGACCAATGCTCCTTGTTCCGTCATCTGCCACCACAGAGAACAGCCGAGCTCCATCCTCTTTGGAACCCCCCTCAGGTAGTTGAAGGCTGCTATCAAATCCCCCTTCACTCTTCTCTTTTGCAGTTTAAATAAGCCCAGTTCCCTCAGTCTCTCCTCATAAGCCATGTGCCCCAGCCCCCTAATAATTTTCGTTGCCCTCCATTGGACTCTCTCCAATTTGTCCACATCCTTTCTGTAGTGGGGGGTCCAGAGCTGGACGCAATACTCCAGATATGGCCTCACCAGTGCAGAATAGAGGAGGGATAATCACTTCCCTCAGTCTCCTGGCAATGCTCCGACTAATGCAGCCCAATATGCCGTTAGACTTCTTGGCAACAAGGGCACACTGTTGACTCATATTCAGCTTCTCGTCCACTGTAACCCCTAGGTCCTTTTCTGCAGAACTGCCTCTTAGCCAGTCGGTCCCCAGCCTGTAGCAGTGCATGGGATTCTTCCTTCCTAAGTGCAGGACTCTGCACTTGTCCTTGTTGAACCTCATCAGATTTCTTTTGGCCCAATCCTCCAATTTGTCCAGGTAATACAGAGGTCAAATAACCTCTCTGCTCGTACTGGAGATTCCCCTGTTTATTCATCCCAGGATCTCATTAGCCCTTTTGGCCACAGCATCGGACTGGGAGTTCCTGTTCAGCTGATTATCCATCACACCCCCCAAATCTTTTTCAGTCGCTGCTTCCCAGGGTAGAGTCCCCCATCCTGTAACCCTGGCCTGCATGCTTTGTTCCTAGATGCACGCATTTACATTTAGTTATGTTCAAACACATATTGGTTGCTTGAGCCCAGTTTATCAAGCAATCCAGATTGCCCTGTATCAGTGATCTGTGCTCTTCATTATTTACCACTCCCTCCATTTTTGTATCATCTGCAAACTTGACCCGTGGTGATTTTATGATTTCTTCCAGGTCATTGATAAAAAGGTTAAAAAGCGTAAGGGCAAGAGCTGATCCCTACGGGACCCCATTAGAAACACATTTGCTGGATGATGATTCCTCGTTTACAATTACATTCGAGGCCTATCAGTTTTTTAATCAAAATGCTGTGTGGTATCAAGCCAAACGCCTTACAGAAGTCTAAGGGTACGTCTACACGACTCGCCGGATCAGCGGGTAGCGATCCATCTATCGGGGATCGATTTATCGCGTAAATCGATCCCCGATCACTCTGCCGTCGACTCCTGTACTCCACAGCGGCAAGAGGCAGAAGCGGAGTCAACGGGGGAGCAGCGGCAGTCGACCCCGCGCCGAGAGGATGCGAGGTAAGTCGACCTAAGATATGTCGACTTCAGCTACACTATTCTCGTAGCTGAAGTTGCGTATCTTAGGTCGATCCCCCCTGCTCCCCAGTGTAGACCAGACCTAAGTACATTACATCAACACTATTACCTTTATCAATCAAGTTTGTAATCTCATCAAAAAAGGAAATCAAGTTAGTTTGACAGGATCTATTTTCCATAAACCCATATTGATTGGCATTAATTATATTACTCTCCTTTAATTCTTTATCAAGTCCAGTATCAGCTGCTCGATTAACTTGCCTGGGATCAATGTCAGACGGACAGGCCTATAATTACTTGGTCATCCCATTTACCCCATTTAAATACTGGTGCAACATTAGATTTCTTTCAGTCTTCTGGAACTTCCCCAGTGTTCCAAATGTTATTGAAAATCTACATTAATGGTCCAGTGAATTCCTCGGCCAGCTCTTTTAAAACTCTTGGATGCAAATTATCTGGACCTGCTGATTTAAAAATGTTTTAGCTTTTGTAGCTGCTACTTACATCCTTCTGAGATACTAGTGGAATGGAAAGAATATCATCATCATACGATGAGGCTACATGATCTGTTTTTTTCTCCCAAATACATAACAGAAATATTTCTTGAACATGTCTGCCTTTTCTGCATTACTATTGATAATTCTACCATTTTGGGGTTCTTTTTGTTCCTAATACACTTTAAAAACCTCCTTTTTATTGTCCTTAACTCTGCTGGCCATAGATTTTTGCCTCGTGTGCCTTGGCTTCCCTTATGAATTTTCTACAGTTCCTAGCCTCTAATTTAGATTTATTACCATCAACTTCCCCTTTCTTCCATATATATATATGGAAGTGAAGGCATCTATAAAAAGTTATATAGGCATATATATACATTTTTATAGATGCCTTCAATTCTTCACTTGCCAAGTTGTTTTTTTAACCAATAGGGCCTTCTTCCTTGATTGTGGGATTATGTCTTTTTGGGCATGTAAACAGCTAAAACTCTTGTCAAGGCTCTTATCATCGTGGGTCTCAATTACTGCAACATCCTTGTCTGTGGCCTTGACAAACACGATCTTTCCTCACTCATATCCATTGAAAATGCTGCATGAAAAACTTGACAAGTTAAGCTGCTGAAATGCCGAGCCTGTGGCTGACCATCGTGATGACTATTGGCTGTTTCCTTGTACCTCCCCATCCGTCTGTCTGTATCCGTCTGCTGTCTCCCGGCTTAGGTTGTAAGCTTTTGGGCCTGGGATCATCTTTTGGTTCTGTGTTTGCACAGCGCCCGGCACAACGGGGCCCTGCTCCGTATCCAGGGTCCTAGGTGCTACCACAATACAAATAAACAAATAATAAATAATAATTTTCAGAACTAACTCAATACATCTGGGGAGCAAGAAGTGCACTTTAATACCTTTCAATACATCTAAGTGACTCATGAGCCGACTAACATCCAAGATACACAATGGTATGTTTCTAAGCTTCTTACAATATAATATTATGCAGATACTATTGACTTCTGCTGAGGTCAGTGTCAAGATGTATTGACCTGAGACGGGAATATTGACCTGAGAGGAAGCTGAGGTCAATACGTGGCCCTCAAGGGACCATGCGTTTTGATATTGACCCACCAACCAGAAGTCGATAAATGAATGGTTAATATAAACATTGTCTTACAAGAATTAATTCTCAGTGACAAGGGTTTGCATGCAAGTTTCAGCGCGAACTATGGAGAGCAATATTGCTTGACATGCAATTGCTGGGGTGGGGAAAGGGATTGGATCTGGGCAGTAATGGAACAGTTTATTGTTAGCCGGCATGGGATTATGATGACATTTTAGCCTGTGCTGGGCAGGAAAATATTTAAGGGGCCAGGGGAAAGATCAAGAATGATAATGCAAGTATGTGTGCGGGGCTTGATCCAAAGCTCAGGGAAGTCACTGAGTATCGCTGTTGATTTCATTGGGCTGTGGTTTGAACCATTGGCATACACCCCTGTATCTGTAAAGCGATGCAATTCATGGTGAAGAGCAATAAACAAGGCAGAAATGAGACTCTAAAACATGCGTTAGTACATTCCATTTGGAAATTTTCACCTGGCTCCTACCTGGCTTGACAAGAGTAATTAGACATGGGTGAGGTCTCATTTCCTGGAAGACAGGATTAGGGAGGTGAAAGGTAGGGTGACCAGAGAGCAAGTGTGAAAAATCAGGACAGGGCTGGGGGTAATAGGAGCCTATATAAGAAAAAGACCCTAAAATCGGGACATGTGGTCACTCTAGTGAAAGGATCAGCAGGCTGGAAACAGAAGGTCTGTACTAGCTAAACAAAGGGAAATTGACAATGGACAGGATAACAATGGATAAGTCACGAACGTAACGATGAGGCAAAGAGTACGTTGTACATGGACAGAGCGTGGACTGTGCATGCTGTACAGAGATTGGTTCATACAAAATAACCGAGCCAATCCCAAAACATGCGATGCAATGTGTAACTATCTCTCTAAAAGAAGAGATTTGCTGTGTAACTTTGGATGTGTGGCACACCCTATATCCACCCGCTACGCTTGAGACTGATCAACTCACCATAGCTTTGCTGTGTGCCAAAAACAGAACCTGAGTGACAAGACTGTGGTCGGACTGAATTTTTGGGGAACTGAATGGAAGAGGGGTTCCCCAAAAACTGGTTCCAGGAGGCCCCCTAGGCTTGGAACAGGACAAAGGATCTATAGCTCGGTTTGTTCCTGAGGCTATTGCTATTGTTAAGAGTACCAGCGCATAGCTGTTACATAGTGTTTCTTAGCAGTAGATCTCAATACCCTTTACCAAGGAGGTCAGTATCACTCTCCCCATTTTGCAGAGGGGGAACTGAGGCACGGGGCAGTGACGTGACATGACGTGCCTACTCGCTAGTGGCAGAGCAGAAATAGAACCAGGCCGCCTGAGTTCCAGTCAGGTGCCCTGCGTATTAGGCAACTCTGCCTCTTTTAATTAAACATTTATACTATGGTAGCCCAGTGGTCTGAGCACCAGACCTGGGCAACGGGAACCTCTAATCTCATATCTGACACCAACTCCCTCTCTGGCTTTGGGAGCATGTGTGGCTTAACTTCCGTGTCTCAGTTTCCCTCTCTGTAAAATGGGGACAATAAGACTTACTGTCCTAACGCACAGGGATGTTGTGAGAATCAGAGTTTGTAAAGTGCTTTTGAGAAGGGAACATCGCTGTATGATTATTGCTGTTTACAGCTCGGGCTTCACAAGAAGTAGAAGATATTGCTCCCAGGACACACACACAGCACAAACACCATCCCCACTGTGTACCTCACCCCTATTCTGGGGAGAGCATCTGTTCGCTTGAGAGGATAGTTGGGTCCCTCTGGCCCCTGGAGTCCTTGACTTCTAATAAGGCTGCTGATAAATGTGCCAGCAAAGGAGATGGGAGATTTCATGGTGTTGACACCTATCCAATGGGAATTGGACAGAGACCTGTGCGGGCCTTATCCAAAGCTCCTTGACATCCATGTCTGCCTTTCCATTGAGTTCAGTGGGCTTTGGATCAGCCGCCAACTCCTTTCACATCGGCCATGCCACAATACTCTCACATGAGCGGCTTGCAGCCACCACCTGAGCCGGATGTGTCCTGGCGGGAACCTCCAGAGCCAGCCAGCGAGCTGCCCCATCAGTCCCATGCTGGAAGTGGTCTTCGCTTGGAACCCGGGACGTACCGAGTGATGTAAGTGACCGGGTATGTATCGGGACTGTGCCAATCTGCAGAGCCGAGCCAAGCTGAACCTGTCAGTCCCAGCCATAAATCATTTCCCAGCTCGAACTTCTTTCCAAATATTTAAACCATTCCAATTGTTTAAATGGCTGGGCGTAGTTAAGAGCGACTTAAATTATTAAAGCCCTTAATGTTTCTTTTTTTTAATACACATTTTGCAGCAGTCAGGCCAGCAATCTCAGATGAGTGATTGATGGATTCACTAGCCCTCTCTACCACTCATCACTCCGCCTACGTGCCTGGGAACCACAATTCCCTCTGAAACCAGAATGGCGGACAGACCTGCTAATGAGGGTTCAGCCCATCTCCTAGTCTTTTGCCTCTTCCTCTCCGCGGGCCTCCTCTCCAGGGATCAGGCACTTCTCAGTTGTATGCCTGGCCTCTAGCCAAGGCCCTGGAAGTCCACCATGGCCCAGCTGTGACTCCAGAGGGGCTCATCTGATTCATAAGCCCAGTCTGTATTCCCCATGTCTGGTCTCTGACTGAAGCAGAGTTGCCCAGTCCCTGTAGAAACAAGTCCACCTCAGAGACAGCAGCATGGTCATACCTTCAACCCATGGCACCAGTTCCCAGGGGTAGCCCCTCGTGAAAGGAATTGGTGCAATGATTTTATAGACCTAGGCAAAGTTTGTGACGGAAGCAGTTGTGAACAGCTGCATCTGGGCTCATGGTGTGAAAACAAAGGCCCGGCCTAAAGCTAACTCTAACCTGGGTCATTGCACTCAACCTTATTCCTGCTCGTTAGTTACTCTGGGTCTGGTTCATCATGGCCTTGCGCCAGAGTGGTGCAAAGTGCACGTCAGACTCTCCAGAATCACAACTCCCCACTCGCCCACGCCCCCTTTGCACCGGCGTCGATAATTATGAGAGGAGAATCAGGCTCCCATTGGGTCTATGAAGTGCCCTACTTGCTTTCCAGCATGCAAGGTCTGAGATTCCCAGCTGAGAGTTCCCCTGGGTGAACAGGGCGGTCTGATGAGGTGGGACTGGTGGCCCAACCAGGCTCCCAGACGGAACACAAGTGACTCTCTGAAAACACCTACGTAGTAGTCCGAGGGGGAAGGCATCTGAAATAGCAGCACATTCCACCAGCTGTGGTGGGGGTCGCTAGTTATATGAAAGGATTTGGGTTTTTGTTTCTTGCATTGGGACTCTTGCACTCCATAAACCTCAGGCCAAGTCCTGAAGCCACTGCTATCACTGGTGCTACTGGATAGCACCCACAGTGCACAAGGTGGCTGATAGACAGAGAGGAGGATGGACTGCTTTCCCCAAAAATCATACAGTCCAAAGGGTTGGGGCTCTGGTGTGACTGTATCTGGAAGCTGTTCTCATTGAAGTACCTACATTTGATAGTAGGACTCTTCAGTCTAGCAGACAAAGTTCTAACAAGGTCCAAGGGCTAGAAGCTAAAACTAGACAATTCAGACTAGAAATAAGGTGCACATTTTTAACAGGGAGGGTAATTAACCATTGGACCAGTTTTCCAAGGGTTGTGGTGGATTCTCCATCACTGGAAACTTGTAAATCAAGATTGGCTGTTTTTCTAAAAGATCTGTTCTAGTTCCACCAGGAATTAATTCAGGGAAGTCTTATAGCCTGTGTAATACAGGAGGTCAGACTCGATGATCATAATGGTCCCTTCTGCCCTGGAATCTATGAATTTCTGGTCCTCTCCTTACCAGTCAGATATTGGCACGTTGCAGAGGGTTCATAAAGGAATACTGGAAAGGACTGAGAGATTGATTTACAAGGGGAGATGAAAAGAGCTGAACGTGTACAGAGTGGCTGAGCAAGACCAAGAGGCGACCTGACATCTGCCTGAGTATCTGAAGGGCGTAAACAGCGAGCAGCACTGTCTTTGCAGGAAGTGCCCTGAGTCTGTTTAACCACACGCTTCATTTCGAGGTAACAGGATAGTTCCTGCTATTAAAGAAATGCCACTTGATCATTATCAGTATAGTTATGGAGGTCTAATAGCTTGAATAAACTGCAACTCACAAGGCACAGCTCTGATCAGTCACTCACCATGGTGACTGGTGACACTAGCCAGTGTTCAACTCACCTGGAACCCTGAGAAGCAACACAACATCATGCTCACCACCTAGCTGCATTGGTGTTTTGCTTTTGAAATGATCAATGTCCTCAAAGAAGTCAGATAGGTGCTGGGGCGATGTCAAGCTGGTTTAAAACAGGCAGCGGGTTTAAAACAAACATAGGGAAATCCTTCTTCACAAAATGCACAGGCAGCCTGTGGAACTCATTGCCAGGGGATGTTGTGAAGGACAAAACTATAACGGGGTTCAAAAAAAGAATTAGATCTGTTCATGGAGGATAGATCCATCAGTGGCTATTAGCCAAGATAGTCAGGGCTGCAACCCCATGCTCTGGGTGTCCCTAAACCTCTGACAGCAAGAAGCTGGGACTGGATGAGAGAGGATGGATCACTTGATAAATTGCCCTGTTCTGTTCATTCCCTCTGAAGCATCTGACAGCGGCCACTGTCAGAAGCTAGGATACGGGCTAGATGGACCATTGGTCTGACCCACTGAGGCCATTCTTATGTTCTTAAGCCAGCCATGAGACGTCACAGGGCGTGACTGAAACTAACAGAGAATGGGTCTTGGTCTATTATATTCTATTTTACATAGGCTCTTACAGCACGCTCATCACTTCTCCTAGGGTGTGATTCAGTCCCCAGTGAAGAGAATCGGGGTCTTTTCATTGACTTCAACGGAAGCTAAATCAGCTTCCTCGTGGCTAGTCTACACAAGAGGACAAGGGCCATCAACGAGTCATTCCTCTCGCTGAAAGCAGTAGAGACTCATGATTTTAGTGCTGAAGGTCCTGGGTTTAAACCTCCCTGATGGCCCAGGTTATGTGAAGATGCCGTCTGGTATAACCATGTAGATAGTAAGCTCCTTGGGGCAGGGACTGTCTCTTCATTGTGTGGTCAGTAATTACAGGATGAGACAATGCGAGCTGATTGAACAATGGGCTGTGCTGGGGTTCTGACATGCCAATGGGACACTCTGGAGTTCTTTAATGCCGTATGATGGGTGCTCATTGTCCCTGGCGTCTCACTTTCCCTCCCGTCCTTAGCCTGACCCTCAGCTTTAAAGAGAAGCCACCGGCCTGCGATCCGCTCCTGCCCATGCTCCTCTCCGCCAGGTCCCGGATTACATATCCGCAGAAGCCGAGACACGAGAAACTTAAGAATCGTCTCTAATGGAGACGGAGCTGCCCTTATCGGCTCTTATCAGATGCAGGCCAGGGTGTGAAATATAACCCCCTGCTTGCCACCGGCTCCTGCTGGCCCCTCGCGCCCGCCATGGGACGGGGCATGTGTTGGATGGCGAGCGGGATCTCGCTGACGGATACAAGAGCCAAGGTCATCTGAATTAAGAGCCGTCTCCGGCTTTTTAAAGGGCCGGGAACTGCAGCAAGATAGCTCCCACAGATTCATCTCATGCATAGCAGAGAGCTCCAGTCACTGCTGGCCTGGGCCCCAGTCAGACCAGTGACCTATCCCAGGAGACACCCAGGCCACCATTGGCTTTAGCAGGGCCACTGGTCACAGGGTGGCCTGCCCCTTTAAGGGCCAGGGGGCGGGGGCTTAGGGGCCAGCCAGCTCTATGTGATTATCAGAGCCAGCTGGGAAGGGCTGGGAGACTCCTTAGTTAGAAGAAGCAAGCTGGTTCCTGGAGCTGGCCCAGGCAGAGCCAGGCGGGGAGGGGAAGGCTGCTGGGCCCCTGCACTGCCCTACCCTGAGGAAGGACCGTCGCTGGTCAGAACCGACATATACACCAATCTGATCAAGTCCATCCGGCAGAGAGCAGCTGACTTGTATTAGAAGGTGGTGTGCTCTGGTGAACTGAGCGCTGGCTAGGGAGCCCAGGGCTCTTGCTGTCTGCCGCTGATTCCCTCTGTGTCCTTGGGCAAATCACTTACCGTCTCTGTGCCTCAGTTTCCCCTTCTGCAAAATGGGGATAACACCCACTAACAGGGGCGCTGTGAAGATTAATTCACTGTTTGCAAAACCCTATATTGGTGCTAAGTATTTATTTCTGTTATTATCCAAGTGCCCCACTTTCCAGACCTTTGCATCCCGCATGTACCCACAAGTAAACACACAACACCATCTGATTACCAGAGGGGCGAGCCAAAGTCCACTGAAGGCCACAGAAAGGGTCCCATGAGTGGCAAAGGGCTTGGGATCAGGCCCTGAGAAAGGAGGATTAAAATCCGACACTCTCCAAGCCTGTGTCTGAAACAACTGAACCTTTCGCGGGGTTTAAAAAAACCAGATGATTAACTTCCACTCCCTCCATGATGACTGATATTGTTTTCCTGCTGCGTCTCGGAGCTCCCCGCTTCTGGAGGAGAAAGGAACCAGAGGTGCTGAAATTCCACGAGGAACCTCCCACCTGACTGGCAGGAAGCACTGATGAGAACATCTGTCCTCCCTGATTTTGCAGCCTTTGGGACAGACGGCAGAGCTGGGGGAGTGTCTGTCCCGAGCGAACCTCCAACCCTTTGCCCAGCTCCTTTAAGAATCAATGCTGGGCACCATGGACAGAGCAGAGAGGAGAGAAAAACCCCGCAAGCAGAGTGGGGAAGGTGGCAGTGGCACTTCCTGGGGAGGAGATGATTCCCTTTAGCCTGTCCTGGGCCTCAGAATTTAAGCTGCATCAAAGGTAAGAAACGTCATTTCCCCCTTTGTGCCACGTTTCCTCGCTCGCCTCGACAGAGAGAACAAGCAAGAAGCTCTAGTTTACTGCCCAGCTGGGAGGCAGTAGGGCCGATGCCTGAGAAATCCAGCTCAGAGGTGTTCATCAGTGTCAGAGAAATGCACGGGCTCCTACCCCATGAAATCCTATTGAAGGACTGTCTGTCTATCCCCGGTCAGTACAGAGACATGTAGCTGTCTAATAGTCGTTAGCTGCTTAGCTCTTCGGGCAGGGACTGTTTCTTACTAAGTGTTTGTACAGCGCCTTGCACAATGGGGCCTTTAGACTGGTTGGACCACTGGAGATTATTGAAATACCAATAATAAAGAATATGCTACCCAACTATCTACCTGCCTGTCAGTGTCACCATATGGTACACAGCCTCTGTCTTCTGTCCATGTCACCATATGGTACACAGCCATCTATCTGTTCATGTCACCATACAGTACACAGCCTCTGTCTTCTGTCCATGTCACCATACGGTACACAGTCTCTGTCTTATGTCCATGTCACCATATGATACACAGCCTCTGTCTGTCCATGTCACCATACGGTACACAGCCTCTGTCTTATGTCAGTGTCAGGGGCGGTTCTATGTTTTTTGCTGCCCCAAGCACATCAGTCAGGCGGGCTTTGGTGCCATGCCTGCGGGCAGTCCGCGGTCACGCGGATTCGGCGATGTTTCTGTGGGTGGTCTGCCGGTCCCGCAGCTTTGGCGTACTTGCTGCCGAAACCGTGGGACTGGCCGCTGGCGGACCTCCCATTGGCATGCTTCTGAAGGCCGCCTGACTGCTGCCCTCACAGCGACTGACACGCCGCCCCCCGCGGCTTGCCACCCCAGGCACGCGCTTACTGCGCTGGTGCCTGGAGCCACCCCTGGTCAGTGTCACCATACAGTACACAGCCTCTGTCTGTCTGTCTATGTCACCACACAGTACACAGCCATGCACGTATCTATCTAATCCAACCCATCTACCTACCCTATCATAGATCACCAGGGTATCTAGGGCAATGGGGCTGCATAAAGCGCCAGTCCGTGCTGCATTCGCCCTTAGGCCAGTAATTAAAAATCTCCCTTTTCCTCCCAGTGCCAGCCTGAGAGTTCAGCCTCCCGCAGCCAGCGTCGCAGCCGGTTCCCTCCTTAAACGCTTCTGGGGCTCCCTGCTTTTCTCCTCTCTCCTCGCCGCCATCGATGGGGCAGTGGAAGCGGGAGCCGCGGTGAGGGGGGGGAGGGAAGGAGTCCAATATATATAAACAACCAAGTTCCTGAGAGAGGCCAGGCTGACCTCGATAACAGGCTTTGCCATTAGCCCAGCCCCACTGGCGGGGGAAGCTGCATTGCCAGCATCTGTCGACCCCTGGCGCAGCACGGGTCTCTCCGTTAATGGTCACTGTGGGGAGAAAGGGAGGGGCTGCCCAACCCCCGCATCCTTCCTCGAACGGAACATTAGCTAAACAAACGCGCTCCCAAACTGCTGAAGTGCAGGCAAGTAATGACACCGGAGCAGGAGCTGGGCATTAAAAATTCATGGCGACGAATATTAAAACTTTTCCCTTCGTCACGCCGAGGCGGCACCAGGCAAAGGCAACCCAGGGAGACCGGCCGTGTGCTCCGGGCACAGGGCGAGGCGGAGAGGAGCGTCACGCGCCGGCAGGGAGAGAGCTGTGTTGCAGACCAGGCTGAGACGTCCGAGGGGGAGCCGGCGGGTATTTCATGGCGCAGCGTTTTTAAACAGGCTTTGCAGTGGGGCCAGAGCGACAGGCCGGGTGACGGAGGCTTTCTCCGTATCCATGGGGTGGACAGCATTTGCTGGGTGGCGTGAGCGACCCACATGCACGCTGCTCTGCCAATCTCCTTTACGAGTCAGAAGGATGTTCAGGCTCCAAGGCCCGTTTGATCCTT
The DNA here is from genome assembly GCF_013100865.1 of Trachemys scripta elegans. Taxonomy (NCBI): domain Eukaryota; kingdom Metazoa; phylum Chordata; order Testudines; family Emydidae; genus Trachemys; species Trachemys scripta. Next base: position 278,175,982 of record NC_048299.1, on the reverse strand, counting down.
GGTTCTCTGCTTGGGAGACCAAAGGAGCCATTTAGTGCCACTTGTGTTCACTAGGACCTGGACTGAGGCCTAGCAAACTCAATTCACTCAGCAGCCCTCAGATGGCAACTTAAGGGTACTTAATGGGCTAGCTAAGGTATTGAAGGAATGAGCTGAAGCAATCTTGGAACCATTCAGTTATCTTGGAGAACTCGTGGAGGACGGGGAAGGTCCCAGAGGACTGGGGAAGTGCACATACAGTATCTAGCCGTAAAAAGAGGACCCGGGGAATCACAGACCAGTCAGCTTAGCTAGTTACGCTCTGCAATAGGCTTCCAAAGGAGGTTGTGGAATTCCCACCATTGGAGGCTTTTAAGAACAGGTTGGACAAACGGCCTAGGTTTATTCGGTCCTGCCTCGGCGCCGGGGGACGGATTTGATGGCCTCTTGAGGTCTCTTCCAGCCTGACATTTCTTTGAGTCTATCTTTCAGTTACTATGGAGCTGGTCTTGCTAAGCCAGTCTGGATTCAAAGTGGCAAAGTAGAGGCTTTTCTTTACCCCATGACCCTTGCCAGCTCGCCAGCTCAGGGGCGGGCCGGGCTGTCTGTGGTGGTTATGGAGCACTAAAAGGGGATGATTTTGTGTGAAGAGGATTCTGCTGAATAGGGAGGGGGAGACGCTGTGTGTTTTGGAAACACGTCTGCACTGAATGACCACTCCCCTCCACAGATGTGGAGCTGGAACCTGAAGCAATGTAGGCCCAGGTCCTCAAAGCTATTTAAGTGTCTAAGTCCCACTGATTTCAATGGGCGCTAGGAACCTAAATAGCACTCTCTGCTAGTGCCGCTAACACCAGAGCGCCAGGAACAGCAGCAATTGGTGGCCTTACCAACGCAACACCACAGCGCTGGCGCCACTGTGCACAAGTAGCCCATGTCAGAGCTTAATGGGGACTCACATGCAGTGAGTTTGAATTGCCACCTGGCCCTATGACATCTCCCAAGCACGGCCATGCTGATCTGAACAGCATAACTCCAAGCGAGTTACTTCCGCAATCTCAATGGCCCTCGTTGCAGAGTAAGGGACTACTCATTGAGTAAAGGTGGTGCAAACAGCCCGAGGAGAGTCATCTTTTGTAGCACCATCTGTCACTAATCATGAAATGTTGGCTGTTATGTCACACGCTGTTTTAATGCACTCTGTTTACTTGATGACGCCTGCCATCCTATTAATACGATTATTGGTAATAAGCAACAGCTGTAGAGAATGATTAGCTTAATGATCTATTGCTGTTTGCAGTGCCTTGCTGAAAACGTACCGAAGATCCCCGTTTGATTTTTAATAGATAACCGCTCTAAGTAATTGATTAATCATAAACTTGCAGTCTGCAAGAGCCAGGGATGATTTTATGGCACCTAAAAACCCCGGGGTGATGTAATAACTAGCAATCAAACGGCAAATAAAGGAGGGAAAATGTTTTATCACTTTATGTGTCATGAAATTATATTCGTACGATTATTGATAAACGAGGTAGCAACTTAAAAATAGGCAACAAATATTATCCGGGAACCAGAGGTGCTCAGATAATATGTTGCAGGATGGATGGCTAGATAAAGGATTGGTTTAGGAGGAATATTTAAATGTACTTGGTCTCTGTACCCTGGTTAAACAATGACTAAGCCCATTGCAAACAATGGAAAGACTGTTGGCTTTGGATCAGGCCCCAGTGAGGACATGAGAATGGACGACACGTATCTCTTGGGCATAAACGTCAAGCAGAGGAGGAATTATTTAGTGGGATACACAGGGGTATAGGTGGGAAGAACAGGATGAAACAGAGAGAGGGGAAATGTAGGCTGACTATGCAGAGCTCCTTGTTAACTGTGAGCTGCATGACACAGGGCTCTATAATCATCTTTCCAAGAGCCGGGATGAGAGCCCCCGACCCGTACGTGGGACTTTTAAAACTAGACAGGACAAAGCACTTGAAAATGTTGTCTGGGCAACCACCCTGCTCTAGTGCCCATACCACGGCTTGGATGGGCTAATGGGCCTTCTCCATCTCTAACCTTTAAGGCTCTGTGTACATGCAAACCACCAGCTGTGGAGAGTGACCTCCGATATTTATCCACAGAACTGTATCAGCAGAGACTCTGGCAATGAAAGATCCCCCAACAGTGCCCTACTGTGGCTGCTGGCTCTAATTCCCCACAGACATAAAGAGGAACGAGGCCATACTTGTGGCTACTTAGAGCAGTGGCGAATTTAGCCCTCCATCTCCATAGCCTGGTCAGACGTTAGCCTCTCTGCTCAGATAGCAACCAAGCATGTCGAGAACACCGTGATCACCCACCTGCCTCCAGGAACCGATCCGTATCTTCAAACAGACAGTGGCCCGGGTTCTCCATTGCCCTGAGCCCTGGGCCGTCATTTACAGTCTATTGTTCTGACATGGTGACATCATACACCCACTTTGCACAGCTGTACAACAAAACACAAGGCGTAGGGAACTGGAAATTCCAGCCCAGTAACTTCTGGTTACTACTGATTCCAACCCAGGCTGGAAAACAGCCAACAACCTAGCTTGACGGTCCTTGTAATGCAGTGATTCTCAACCTTTCCCAACTACTGTCCCCCTTGCAGGAGTCTGATTTGTCTTGCGTACCCCCAAGTTTCACCTCACTTTAAAACGACTTGCTTACAAAACCAGACATAAAAACACAAAAGTGTCACAGCCCACTAGTACTGAAACATTGCTGACTTTCTCCTTTTTTACCATATCATTATAAAATAAATCAATTGGACTATAAATATTGTACTTACATTTCAGTGGATAGTACATAGAGCCGTATAAACAAGTCATTGTCTGTCTGAAATTTTAGTTTGTACTGACTTAGTGCTTTTCATGTAGCCTGTTGTAAAACTGGGTAAATCTCTAGCCGAGTTGATGGCCCCCTTGGAAGACCTGTGCGGACCCCCGGGCGTACATGTCCCCCTGGTTGAGAACCACTGCTTTAATGATCACTTAAGCCAATGCTCTTCCGTCGCTGAGAACCACTCCGAAAAAATGACTGGCCACCATGTGCGTCCGTGCCTAGAAAGCGCGTCGTGGATTATTTTATTTTTAACGTAATCGCATGAGGGACCTGAACCGCAGCCTCTGAACAGAACAGAGCCGGACTTCGGATCCAGGACCCGAACTTTGCTGGTCAGGCAACTGATTAACGTTGAACGAGTTGATTGAAGGAGTCCCAGTTAATCCTTGGATAGGGACCAGGGGCCCGACCCTCGGTTGGTGTAAACAGGCATTGATTTCAATTGATTTTGGATCAATGGAGCTATGTCCATTTCCACCAGCCTGGGGATCTGGCCCTGCATCCAGTGGGTGCTGCAACAGGTAGAAAGAAGCTGGGATGCTTGACTGAAGAAGCCCTGGTGAAGGGAGAACTTGCTGAAATGTTGGTTGACAGTCACTTCAATTCCCAGAGAAATACGGCCTGAATGGATAGCCGCTGTCCTAAGGAGTGTGACAAGACGTGCCCTCCTGGTCACACATCATAAAGGCCAGCGGCTTCAGAAGTTACCTGCTCTCTGTATGGTCTCGTAGTTGGCTGGGGGGAGTGGTTCCTCCCGCTCCGGGTCTGTGGGCGGCCAATCTGCCTCACTACGTCTCCGGGGGTCATCTGACGTCGGGAATCAGCGGGGTGACGGGAGTGCGGGTCTGTGGTCAGGGCTGAACGACAAACACAGTTACAGAGCCCAGCCCCTGGTCAGAGCGGGCAGCAAACAGTCAGGTAGACCAGGCCCTGGATCAGGGCGGGGCAGTCGAGAGTCGGAGGACTCAGGCCTGCCCTCAGGCTGGGCAGCAAACAGTCAGGCCTCCTAGCTCTGGCGGAGGGCCGACAAGCGCAGGCTTCTTGCCTAAGCGAGGGGGACGCAGGCCCACCCACTCCACTGCATCCCGGCCCAGGGCTCCTGCAGTGGCAGAGCGATCTGCTACCGGGTCAGCGGGGTCCTGACCACAACACGCTGACTCGCTCGCTGGCAGCGCGGCAGCCAGACAGGGGTCAGCTGCTCCCCCTGGGCCACTTCCCAACACCCCCTCAGGGTGTATCTGGCTCTGGAGAGGGTCGTCTTGGTGGTCAGGGAAGGAGGCCTTTGTCAGCGCTTGCAGCTCCTCCCTGCTTGGGTCCGTAAATGGCCCTGGCCAATCCTCGTCTCCCTCGGGGTCTGCAGTGGCCTCTGGAGGCATCTGGCTACTCCGGCGGCTGCATCCCAACTGAGGTCTCTGGCCCGCCTTTTATACTTCCAGTCCCGCCCACTCACTTCCAGCAGGAGGGTTGAGCGTGGCGTGGCTCCGCCCACTAGGGTTCAATGGGGGCCCATCCCCCTCTGGGCCTGTGGGTGGCCAATCCGCCTCACTACAGGTATGAAGAAGCCACCGATGTGTATCTTAGGGGGAAGCTGTGTGCTATTGGGTTTCACAGTGCATATTATTTAGTGGCACAATGATTTGCACCGCTCCAGGAATTCCCTCCCCTGCCCCGCTGATAGTTACCTCCCTCAAGCATTATGGGATGCAGTAGGAAAGATGCTATGTAAAATGAAGGCAGCAAAGATTATCACCACGCAGCACCAATTCTACTTGCCAGACTCTCGGCAATTGTGTAGCCAGCTGGTGTTTTAAATTGCATCCAAACTTGCTGAATGAAGAAGGGAGCAGCATATTCTGCTCTCGGTTCCGCGGGAGTAACTCCAGTGCCCTCTGGACAGTTATTCTGGATTTATTCCGAGAGCCGACACTGAGTCTACAGGTTTGGCCATGTAGCCTCAAACCCACTCTAGCCCTCACTGCAGTAGTGGCGTCTAGCCACCAGACGAGCAACATTTTAATTGGATCTGGGCCTGATTGAAAATCCTGGACCCAAGTGCTTCTGAATGCCAGATTCTAGTTTATGAATCCAGATCCACATTTTGCAGCTTCTCCCTACCTCCCTAACGGGAATACATACTAGGACAGACAGACTCTGCCCGTGTGTGTGTAGATCCATCGATCCTCTCCGCTAGAGGTGGGTGAGTCTGAAAAGGTTCAGAATTCGGTTTCCACTTGGATAAGTAACTCCAAAGTCTTGAATGTTTCTCCAGCCTTTGTCCCAGCCAGCCGGACCCCTTGGCTCTGCACTCTGGGGCTGGAAATCTAACAAGCAGGAACTCCTCCCGTGAGATCTCCCCTTCTGCTTCTCTTTGGGGGGGACGTTCGCAGCTCACAGCAAGAAGACAAAGCAAATCTAACTTTTGGAGTGGCCCCGAATGTTCATTTCAAGGTGTGGGGAGAAGATTCAGGTTCTATTTGGACCGGCTCACTCTTTGCCTGCCAGCTGGAGTTGCCATCAGAGCCTCATTCAGCCCTATGGTGGAAAAGGACCACGAAGGGTCTTTAAAACACAGCCCCCGCCGGTAAGGGGCCCACACACAAACAGAGGCAATGGAGGAAGAGTTAAGAGGGGGAGGGGAGGTAGGGGGGAGAAGGGCTCGGATTACAGTAAAAATAATAGATAAATCAATCCACAGGAGGGCAGCCCGTGGCAGAGACTTTAGCGCCAGTTTATTTATCACTCTTTTCTCCAGGCGCTGACAGGCCTGTCAGGATGGGGTGGGCAAAGGAGGACATGACCGGGCTTGATGGATGAGGTGCACAGAGGGAAGGAGCCGCTCCTGCACCCTGGCTGAAGGCCTGAGGGACGTGGTGGGGAAGAGGCATGAGGGATGAAACCATCCTTCAGCTGTGAATTTACCAAAGAGCAACATGGATAAATAATATTGGGCCCACGGAAACACCATAGGGGGTGCTCCCCCTCTTCCTGCCTGCCATGCTAACTGTGAATGCCCCGGGCTCAAAAAGAGACCCGGGGGGAGGGCTCAGCAGAGGAGGCCACGCCACACTTCACAGGGGCATCTCCCATTAACAGCATCTCCCATTGGCGCTTGCCACCGGTGGCTTTTCATCTTCCAAGTTCTTTGCAGAGATGATCAAGTGGGTCCCCACGCCCCAGCCCCTCTATGAGGCAAGCAACCCAGGGGGGGAGGGGGGAGGAGGCAGAGAGGTTAAGGGTCTGATTTGCAGAGGCCGAGCACCCACGTCTTTCAGGAGCTGTGAGCAAGGCCACCAGTGTCAGAGCCAGCATGAGAACCCAGAAGTTCCTGGCTCTTGTGCTTAGCCCACTAGACAGCCCTGCCCCTCTGTAGCCCTGTCTCCTTCTGCAACTCGTTAATTAACACAATTATTCTTTTCCTTCTTTATTACTTCTGTTGCAGTAGCACCCAGAGCATCCAATGCATTGCAGCCCTATCATGCTGCACACGTATGGGAAGCCACACTCCCCAGCCCTGTGGAACATACAGACTACAATGCTGAAGTGCCTGGTATCCCCTGCCAAAGTGCTTAGCAAATTGTATGGAAGAATGGCTTCATCTGCCACTAAAAGGCACCCATCTCTGGGGTGGAGCACGGCGGCGGTAGCTGAACCCCACACAACCCTTTCAGACGAGAAACAAAGAAGAAAATAGCATCGCACTGGAACCCCAGGGGTAACGTGTATTGCTGACAATTAATTACTCCCATTGAAATGTGGCCAGTTCAAGTGGCAAGGACCTCGGTTTTAATATCCCATAGCTGAACCTGGGGATCTCACGTCTCCTCTCTCCTTGTCTTCGTCTCTGGCTTTGGTCACCATCCTTTGTGCAAAGGGTCAGGCTGACTGAACTGGGAAATATGGGACCCGATGCCATTCACAGTCGAGGAATGCTGGAGAAACTGGGGATTTGCTGAATTTGCTACCTTCCTGAGCCAGCCCCTGTGTGCGCATCCATACACACAGACACACACGCAAACCCAGAGTGATGGCCATTAGGGAGTCAGCGTTTGCCAATACTCCCCAGCCACCCGTGGTATCTGTGACACCTCAGTTATTACCTAGTCTACATTTAGGGAATACTTCGGGGTCTCTCGGATATCAGCCTGTGGCCGGTGAGTGCTGCCTAGTGGTGACCCCTGGACACGGATCCAGTAGGAACATCGCTTGCCCGCTTTGTGCAATCCCGGATTGACTTGCCGTATGTTTACACACAATGGGCCAGATCCACAATTGTAAATCTGTGTCACTCAATTGCCTTCAGTGGCAGGGCCGGCTCCAGGCACCAGCGCAGGAAGCAGGTGCTTGGGGCGGCCAATGGAAAGGGGCGGCATGTCTGAGTCTTCGGCGGCAATTCGGCGGCGGGTCCCTCAGTCCCTCTCAGAGGGAAGGACTGGCCGCCGAATTGCCTCTGAAGAATGAAGCGGTGACGGTAGAGCTACCACTGAAGTGCCGCCGACCACGACTTTTTTTTTTCTCTTCGCCGCTTGGGGCGGCAAAAAAGCCGGCCCCGTTCAGTGGAGCTATGGAGAGATTCACACCAGCTGAGGGTCTGGCCCAGGTGGGATAAGGCTCAAGTCAGGCCCAGGATACCCTGCACGCGAAGACAGCTACTAATCATGGATTGCCCGCGACTTTGACATGTTTTCACAGGTGGCTTCCCTTTGCAGACACCACTGGCCACAGTGTATCATGGCCATTAGTCCAGAGGATGCAGCGACCTTGTGATAAAACTAGTAGGAACCTTGTCGCTCAGGGAGTTCCTGTCTTTTCGGGAAAATGTCCTGTCTCCTGGCACCTCTTCCCGCAAAGACCTGGTATTTGCATTACGTGGGCATATTCCCCTTCCCGTCACTGGAAACAAAGCAAATCGATGGCGGCCTTTAGAGGAATTAAAAATGACAGAGGTTCCTTTAAACCTCCCATTAAAGGAGGAGCCATCTGGAGCCCGGCTGCCTTTTTCTTTTTTTCGGCAGGATGCGAGGAAGCTCTCAGAACGAAGAGGATTTCAATAATTGCCTTTCGATTCCGCCCCAGATACGGGACCCTATCCCCAAAGCGCAGGCCCAGCGTGGCTGTGCTTCATCTGAAACTCCAAGGGAAGCAGTTTAACATGAAGCCGCATTGATATTCAAATAGATTATCATGCAGGCAAATGGAGGCAGCCCTAGAGCCAGCAGCGTGTGAAAGAGCAACTAATGGATTAGTATTTATGGTAGAGTATAATCCCCGTTTTAGGATACTGTATCTGGAATGGACATATCAACCTCTTCTTCTCCCCCTCCTCCCCACGCCTCCTTGTCTCTCTTCCTCCTCCTCCTCCTCCACTCTGGACAGGATACAGAAGCATTCTGGCACCACTGAGCTTGGCAAAATTGATGACAAGACTTTAGGATCCATTAGAAAAACAAATTCTTAAACAGTGTCTTCTAAAATCAATCCCTTTTACCTTTAGTGGGATTTATCGCTCTCCCGCTCCTTCTGATTGCAAAGATTCATGGCTCTTAAGAAGAGAAAACAATCCAAACGACTCCCATGATTGGCCAAGCAGAATTTTGAGGGCACTGACCATTTGCAGCCCCAATGGAGAAGACAAGCAATGGGGCTACATGGTCCAGTGGTTGGGGCACTAACCTAAGACCTGGGTTCAGTTCCCTGTTCTGCCACCAACTGTTATGTGATCTTGGACAATCAGTTACCCTTTCTCTGCCTCAGTTTCCCATCTGTACAATTGGTATAACAAGGCTGTCCTACCTCACAGGGGTGTTGTGGGGTACGTAGACTAAGGACTGTGAGGTGCTCAGACACTGTGGTAAAGGGAGGCCATAAAAGTACCTCATAGAGATAATTCAAGGTACCTCACACAATCTGGTGCATTAGTAGAGCTGATCAGGAATTTTTCTATGAAACGTTTTTTCATCAGAAAATGCTGATTCGTTTTAACAGAAATATTTCACAGGAAAGAGAGTCTGGTTTGACAAATTTCCTGTTTTAAAAAAAACATTTGACAACATTTTGAAACTGTCAAACTGTCCCGGTCTGTTGGGTTTGTTTTGTTTGAAAATTTAAGTTAATTTATAGTAACAAAATAAAGATTTCCATCAACCCAAACCAAAATTTCCCCCACCCAGATTTTTAGCTTGCAAAAATTGCCAAGATTTCCAGATTCAGGATTTTGACAATTTTCCCAAGATGGGAAAATCATGTTCTGCCAAGCAAGCTCTAGTTTTTCAAACCTGTGGGGAAAGACAGCAACCAGCCATTTCTTATCTGACAAGCCCAGGAAAGGCTTAAAACAATAGGAGATGGGAGGAATAGTTTGGGGCGGTATGGTGGGGTATCATGATGAATGCAAGCAAAGGAAAAGGTATCCAGCCTCTCAGGAAACCTTTCTAAATAAGGGGAGCTGTGGGTGAGTGGAATGATCTCCCTAACAAAGTGTCCCATACTTTGGGAAATCTATAATTTGGCTGGACATAAGCGTCATAAGAAAAAGTCCTGCAGTGGCAGGGAGATGAGCCGTGGCTGCTGACCGGGCACCCAGCTCTGAAGGCAGAGCGGAGAGCAGCGGCTGCTGGCCGGGCACCCAGCTCTGAAGGCAGAGCGGAGAGCAGCGGCTGCTGGCCGGGCACCCAGCTCTGAAGGCAGAGCGGAGAGCAGCGGCTGCTGGCCGGGCACCCAGCTCTGAAAGCAACGTCACGCCAGCAGCAGCGCAGAAGTAAGGGTGGAAATGGGAAAAGTGATATTCATCAATATCACTTTTCACAGAAGATGGAGTGCCCCATTGCCACCCTTCGGTGCTGCTGCTGCCACCCGGTGGCTGACAGCCAGAGCCCCACCGCCTCCAGGTGAGGAATTGGGGGCAGAGGGGAGGAAGGAGAACCTGAGCCCAGGTGGCAAGGCTCTGGCTGTCCCATTTATCCCCGCCTCCCCGGTGTGCATGGCCCTTCTGCATGAGCCCCAGCCACACGGGGCTGACAGCCAGCACTCTTCACAAAAAAAAAAAAAAAATAGCTCACAGCTTATGCCCCTCTTGACGCATTCTTGCGCCTCCCTTGGGAGACCCGCAAACTGAGCCCTGAGTGCTTTGGGAGTTGGAAGTGAGGTAACCACTTGTTTCTCTCCTGTGGATGATCAGCAAAGCAGCACAAACGTCACACGGTGCCATCCTCTCCCAAGCACATGGTGCTAAAGGGGTTTTCATGTGTCATAGTGATTAAGACTGAAGAAAAGGTAGAGCCCTGGGGCAGCTTCCCTCCCACCCCCTGCTACTGTGCCTCGACCCTGAGCTAAAGGGACAAGAGGTGAGGCCAGGCTCTGTCGGTGCCTTGCAGTGCCCAGGTGGTCTCCCACCTAACTACTAACCCAGTCAAGACCTTCTTAGATCTCACTGCAAGACTGCAGAGCCCTCACACCAAGAGGAGAGGAAGATAAATGGGACAGTGAGGAGGAACAGGGGACAGAAATCTGAGAGAGGATTTAGTGTCAATCCCAGCTGACTTCTATCAGAAAGGTCCTTTCTCAGGTCACCCTATGGGACGAGTGCCCACAGAGGAGGCCAGCTGGTCCTGGGATTCCTGGGCATCTCCTCCTACAGAATATCAGGAGGGGAAGGGACGTATCCAGCACTCTAGTAAATCCAGAGAGAAGCTCATAACTCCTATCGATTCCCAGGCAGCCCGTCTGAGGCGCATAAAAACGCTTGTTCTATCATTTAGAAGAATGGCAGTGTTGTGATAGAACTGATTATGAATATTCCTAAAGAGGAAAATCAAACACCATTTCCAAGAACTGAGAAATCCGCCTCCCCTGTGCTGAGTAAATCACTCCTCGAGTACTCACTGTGCGTGTGGGGCAGGGCAGGTTATTATTTCTAATTCCCTCCATAAGGAGTGGCAGGCCAAGAGCATCTCAGAGCACAGGGCTTCCCAAACTGGAGCTGCAGCGCTCCATCTAGTCCAGCATCCAGATGCTAGAGAGGAACACAAACCCTACCCACCTCCATAATGCATCTAACCATGCAATGTTGTACGTAAGGGGAGGGTGAGACTATTACCTGACCCCAGCAAGATGGCAGCTTTTGTCCTGAAGCATGTCATTAGATCCCTCTGCCATTACCCCATCACTACCAGCTCTACTCCAGACTGACCACATGGCTTGTAATTTGCCGCTCTATGTGTCTCTCTTCATAAATGAAGAGGGACATGCTCTTGATGTACAAAACAATGCCTAGTGTACAGAAGGTAGATCAGAGACAAACCTCTTCACCCTGTCTCAGTAAATCAGGAACAAAGGGACAGCCAACGGAACTGAGTGGCAGCAAATTAAAAACCCATCAAATAATTTTTTTTCACCCAATGCACAATGAGCCTGTGGAACTCCCTGCCACAAGATATTAAAGGGGTCAAGAACATCGAAACGGATTGATGTTCAAATGGATAACAAGACTATGCAGAGTTAGAATAGCAAGGGTTACAAATCAAAACAACAGGAGTTCTGGTAGGGTTATAAACCCTCATCCTCCAGGGCATAACTGATGGGGGTCAGGAAGAAACAGTCCATGGGGGGCAGATTATCCCGTAACTGCCTACTGTGGAGTTTCTTGTTCCTTCCTCTCAGACATGAGGTGCTGGCCACTGCCAGAGACAGGACACTAGACTATATGGTCTGCTCCGGTCTGGCCATTCTTATTTCCTGTCATAAAAGAAAGAACCTTTTAACTGATGCTCTTTCTTTCACGTGTGCATATGCTAAGCCAGCAGCATTAGGCGGCAGGACAGCTCAGAGGTCTGCCACATACAAAGCCTGTCTCACCTCTCTGTGATTGTGATTTATGGCTTGCAGTCTTCGGTGCCTTTCTCCTCTCTGACCTCCTGCAAGACACTCCCACTCAGGAGCGCCACCAGCTTTTCTGCCGCCCTAGGCGGTGGAAGGTCCCACCCCAAAATGCTGCCCCCCACAGAGGCGGCGGAAGGTCCCGCCGCCAAAATACCGCCGCGGTAGCCACCCCCCAAATTGTAGCACCCTAGGCGACCACCTAGGTCGCCTAATGGGTTGCGCCGGCCCTGCACCCACTGCAGCATTGGCTTCTTCTGAGGGGCGGTGTGTGTGTAAGGGGTTCCCTGCCCTGCCTTGCCCTGCCCTGCCCGCCATCTGTGCATTCCTCTCCTCTTTCCGGATCTCCCCTACTACAATCCCTTCCTTTTCTCGCATCACTGACTCTCTCCAGGTAGTGTTTTGGGGCACTATGATTGAAGGACAAAGTAAAACTGCACTGGTAACCCCAGCCTTAGCTCATGGGCCAACTGTAGCTATATTAGCCTGCAACAGTTCGGAGCTGGGCTAGTTAAAGAAGACTAAAATCCCAACCTCCCCGTCAATTGCTTGGGTTTGTGATGTCATCAGCCTACTGCCAGGGTACTTGTGATGTCATCAACCTGCCAACATCATCACTCCTTGAGTGTTCCAGGAAAAAAACCACAGAGCCCAGATGTGGATTTCTAATGTCACAAACAAAACGGGGATGGATTAAAATCTTCTGTGTCTTCTTTCTACATTAGCAAGGCACAAAAGCCAATTTTTTCCTCATGCAGGTCTCCTTTAACATCTCACCTTAAGGGTCAAGTTTCAAATACAGGATTTAAGCTACCAGCAGGGTTTTTGCTTAGAGGTGGGATTGTGGGGTGAAAGATATCCAGGAGGAAGTATTTTTCATCTGAGGTTAAAAAAAACCCGCATGTCCTGATAAAAATATTGGCGATTTTTATTACCTTTTAGATTTTACTTCTACAGCAGTCTCTCTTAATGAGGTCAATCTGCGTGGCACCAGGTACCCATTCTAAACGGAGTGGCTGCCTGTCAGATTCTGAGACGAGGGGGCGTCGAGGGGCCCCCTAACCTATTCCGAGACACAAGAGCCTTATATCACAGTAACCAACAGTGTAAAAATTGACTCCGTTTGCACATTTTTAACTGTATTTGAAATCGACGAAATGCATAATGCTAAGGAGGGATAGATCTGCCAGGATGGGAGGGAGAGGTGGAAGCACTACAAAAGTATATGCTTTTCTAGAGGGGGGAAATATGTTTTAAATATAAATATACATATACATATAATTTTGGGTTTGATTTTCCATATCCAATTTCAAAATGTGTTGTCTGTTTCCTATACACCAGTGGTTCTCAGCCAAGGGTACATTTACCCCTGGGGGTACGCAGAGCTCTTCCAGGAGGTACATCAACTCATCTAGATGTTTGCCTAGTTCAGGGGTCGGCAACCTTTCAGAAGTGGGGTGCCGAGTCTTCATTTATTCACTCTGAGTTAAGGTTTCACGTGCCAGTCATACATTTTAACGTTTTTAGAAGGTCTCTTCCTATAAGTCTATAATATAGAACTAAACTATTGTTGTCTGTAAAGTAAATAAGGTTTTTAAAATGTTTAAGAAGCTTCATTTAAAATTAAATTAAAATGCAGAGCCCCCCGGACTGGAGGCCAGGACCCGGGCAGTGTGAGTGCCACTGAAAATCAGCTCGCGTGCCGCCTTCGGCACGCGTGCTATAGGTTGCCTACCCCTGGCCTAGTTTTACAACAGGCTACATAAAAAGCACTAGCAAAGTCAGTACAAACTAAAATTTCATAAAGACAACGAGACCAGCAGTTTAAATGAGGTCACCAGGGCCAATGTTAGACTCCCTGGGGCCTGGGGCACAAAGCCGAAGCTCAAATTTTTAAGTGAGGTGAAACGTGGGGTATGCACGATGAATCAGACTCCTGAAGGGGGAACCACTGCTCTACACAGTATTTTAGGAGTAAATAATATGCTGATGGGTGTGGGAGACAGAAATGGGAACAGAATGCCCCCCCCAATCCAACTTTGAACGTTCAGCTCCAGATCTGAAGCGTCCTTGATGATGGAGTAGAGACAGGGCTCAGGGCTAGTGACTATAAAGAGGATTCTTTAGTGAGGCTGTGGACACCGAATCCCTATGGTTGTCTCTGATTCCCTGATTAATCCCTACAACCTGTGCTCTTCGTGACACCTTAAAGGGTCTCCCTGGGTATGTCTACACTGCAGTAAAATAGCTGTGGCTGGCCCATGTCAGCTGCCACGGGTTCCCGGGGCTCGGGCCGCTGGGCTATAAAACTGCAGTGCAGACATTCCCGCTCGGGCTGGAGGGTCTCAGAGCCCCGCAAGGCCAGGTCCGTTCTACAGACCTCTAGCGATATTAAAACGGGAGAGCTTTTCCCGTCGACAGCGCTATCCCCTCCCAGGATGGTGGATTGACTAGTCCGACGGGAGAAGCGTTTTTACTAAAGCGCTGGGTGTGAAGACAAGACCCAAGTCAGCTGAGCTGGGCTCTGAGACTCAATGCGGCAGGTTTTATCGCCGTGTAGACATAATGACAAAGTCCTGGCTTGGGCGATGCAATCATAAAGGGACTGCGGACTGCACTACAAGAGCAAGACCTGGACTTCACCGTTTCAATAATGAGCCAAGACAAAACCCTAGAACCCAATACTAGCGAGCTTTTGAAACTGCTCAGCCCCCATCTAATAGGAATATGGCGGATGGGGTATTTCACAGGAGAGAGAGCGCACTGAGCGAATGGTTGGTTTTTCAGTTCGGTGGCTGAATTGAAAAATAATTTTAGCAAATGCAGCTCGTTTCAAAGTGAAACTGAATGTTTTCGGGGGGGGGGGGGCGTGGATTCCCTCACCAAATCAACCCTCACACACACAAAATTTCACTCAGGGCGAATGAACCATTTTGAACGACGGTTCGAACCGACAGTTCATTGTGAAAATGTCGTTTCAAAATGAGAGGCCTACGTGGTTTGTTTTGAAAACATCAAAACAAACCATTTCGGACATTTCTGAAATTTCCTCTTCTGGGTTTTATATTTTTTTCAGGACACAACTATTTGCCAAATTTGATCTAAATTGGTGAATAGTTTCAGTGCTCCCCAAAATGCATTTTTCAGCAAATTTACATTTCACTGAAAAAAATTCTCCCCGCTCTCTTTTCCCCCCGATATATAATCTGCTCTTAAGATGATTAAAGTGACCTTGGGCCTGGTTAGACAGACAGCACTGGGTTAAGCTGAATGTTAAGAACAAGAGCCAGCTATGCAGAGGTTCAGGGAGGTCTCCAAATGCATTTGCAAGCATGCATCCCTTCACAAACAACTAACAGATGAGATCCACCCACTGAAGAACTTTCCCCTTCTGACCCACTTTTCAGGGTGCAAATTGATAATACCGGCCCAGATCTGCAAAGGCACAAATCAGGGCTTGGGTGTCCATATGAAGAGCAGTTGCACGAAGATAGCTGGGGGGTGTACATCACAGCAGGGTATGTGGTGTAAAGGTTTTACTGGCATTAACGTGAAATAGCCACATGTCTCACGGGTGACGAGCTGTGCAAATTATCCCAATCCAGTGGCAATAAAACCTTTGGCCCGCACCATACAACCAGGAATCCTTTACCTGCCATATGTTCACTGGGAAAGCCTGTGCCTGAGAGGAAGAGGACCAGAGAAAGGGAGACAGATTGAGAGGCATACCGTTGGGTAGAGAGTTTACTAGAGAGATATAGTTAGGAGAAGCAAGTAGCTAGAGAAAGACCGATATTATCTGTCTCAGATATAGATCTATATCTGCATTGTATCTGTAGCTAGAACTATATCTATCTATATCATCCATTTATATATAAATAATGTGAGAGACATATACAGGAAAACAGGGAGCATTAGATACTACAGGGGGAATGCTAGAGAAAACCCCAACCCCACCGTCTACCTCTCTCTCTCCAGAGAGACCAATTTCTATGCCTAGATTTCGCTCCCCGTTACCCCGCTCAATCTGGTATCATTCCACTGACGTCCATAGGATCATTCCAGATTTACGCCGGTACAAAGGAGCTCGGAAGCTGGGCTGGAGAGTTTGACGAGGTGGAATTGCTGTCTGGGAATATTTTATGCCTCCCTCCCCGTGACACCGCGCCTCACCGCTGCATTTCTGTAATATCCTAATCGCAGCCCCCCTGGGGGATTTCGCAGCAAACTGCTTAACTTGCTGCTTCCAGCTCCCTCCATCTCCCCCCTCCACGGGGACTGGTCGTTTATTGGCAGCGGAATCGATTACTGAGCGAAACCCACTGGCTAGCTTCCTCCTCCTCCCGCTCCCACTTTCCTTCCTCCGTCTCTGTCTCTTTCCCTCTCTTCCCAAGAGCAACACCTCCCCGTTCTCTCTGCACCCCCGCCCCCCATAGAGCTCCGGTGAGCCAGGCCAATTCATCACCCTGTCAGCCCTGTGTGACAGCCCTTCATAAATGCACCACAATGAGCCCAAATAGGCGTCGGAGCAGCCCTCAGACCAGCCAATTTAGCAAAGCAGGCAACATCTGAGAGGCTGAATCCCAGCGAGCCGGAGATTGAAATTGGGAAATTGGTTCTACTCCTCTCCAGTAGTTCAGGTTTTTTTAAAATATACCTAGATATTCCCTTCCTCTCTAGATATACATTTAAGGTAATTCTCTCCCACTTAAACCTCCAGCACTTATTACACACGGAGGCCGAGGCCCAGCCGCTCGCTCTCTCTCGCAGTAGATTATTACAGGGACTTATTGGTAAACTTGCACGGTCTGCAAAAACGCGCTGGGCTCAGCAGATTGAGTCTGGATGCAGGCCCGGGCCGCTGGCTGCCACGCTGCACTGACTCCCCAGCTGTCGGCCGAGGGCTTGGGCAGCTGGGTAGCATTTTGCTCGTCTGTCCTCTAGCTAGTCCCTCTGGGCGCCCGGAATCCTGCAAGGTTGTGCTTCTCGATTCCTTCAGCACAGCGGGTGGGGCCAACCCTGCCAGGTCCAGGCGGTAACTTTTGTTTGGGATGCAGGGCAGTGAACTAATGTGCTTCTTCCGTGGGAGAAGACTAGATGGCACGTAGGGTTTGGAATGGGCTGCTGCCCCTTTCGCCTCCAGGCTGCCAGACTGGATGCAGTTTGCAGATGACACTAAACTGGGAGGAGTGGTAGATACGCTGGAGGGTAGGGATAGGATGCAGAGGGACCTAGACAAATTAGAGGATTGGGTCAAAAGCAACCTGATGAGGTTCAACAAGGACAAGTGCGGAGTCCTGCACTTAGGATGGAAGAATCCCATGCACTGTTACAGACTAGGGACCGAGTGGCTAGGCAGCAGTTCTGCAGAAAAGGACCTAGGGGTTACAGTGGACAAGAAGCTGGATATGAGTCGACAGTGTGCCCTTGTTGCCAAGAAGGCTAACGGTATTTTGGGCTGTATAAGTAGGGGCATTGCCAGCAGATCGAGGGACGTGATCGTTCCCCTCTATTCGGCATTGGTGAGGCCTCACCTGGAGTATTGTGTCCAGTTTTGGGCCCCACGCTATAAGAAGGATGTGGAAAAATTGGAAAGAGTCCAGCGGAGGGCAACAAAAATGATTAGGGGTCTGGAGCACATGACTTATGAGGAGAGGCTGAGGGAACTGGGATTGTTTTGTCTGCAGAAGAGAAGAATGAGGGGGGATTTGATAGCTGCTTTCAACTACCTGAAAGAGGGTTCTGAGGAGGATGGATCTAGACTGTTCTCAGTGGTAGCAGAGGACAGAACAAGGAGCAATGGTGTCAAGTTGCAGTGGAGAAGGTTTAGGTTGGATATTAGGAAAAACTTTTTCGCTAGGAGGGTGGTGAAGCACTGGAATGGGTTCCTTAGGGAGGTGGTGGAATCTCCTTCCTTAGAGGTTTTTAAGGTCAGGCTTGACAAAGCCCTGGCTGGGATGATTTACTTGGGGATTGGTCCTGCTTTGAGCAGGGGGTTGGACTAGATGACCTCCTGAGGTCCCTTCCAACCCTGATATTCTATGATGGAACTGCACTATGGCTGAGAGGGGAACGTTACTTGGATTCTAAGCTCTGCCAGGTAAGGAGTGACGTTGGTGCAGCACCTACCAGAGCGGGGCCCTGGCCTTTTGGCACTACGACTAATTAATAACTTCAGGTGGCTGTTTGGTGGCCTACGTGAAATGAGGTGGCAGGTCTCAGCCCAGCTCAGTTCCTAGTAGACAGCTGTGCTTGGTGAAGTGTCAGAGCCTATGTCTACACTGCACACTAAGCCTGGATCTGTGGGATCCGGGCTTGTGAACCTGGGTTTACAATTGCTGGACCCAGGTCTTACAGCCGTGCTAATGTATCAACACAGCCCTTCTGACTCAGGTTTGCTGTGTCCAAACTGCAGAATGACAGGGCTTGGACCTGACTCATAGCAGGACTTGGGCTCTGACCCCTCCCCACCAGGGTCCTAGGGCCTGGGTCCTGAGTGGTGGCTGACCCGAGTCACACTGATTTGTGTGTGGACAGAAGTGGGGCTTGGCCTCACTCCTGAGTCAGAGCATGAGGGTAGTGTATAGACATACCCAGGGAGGCCAGGGATGGAATGGGCCATGGAAGATGAAACTGGTTCTCACTCTGAGATAGCTCAGCGCGAGGAAGGCTGCAGCAATGTAGGTGAGCTCTTGCAGCTGTTCCCCGCTCCGGAGATAGAAGTGTTGAAGGCTCCCGGGCTATCAACCCGGTGCCTCCAGTGCTGTTAGTTTCCCATCTTGTTCAATGCTCAGGTTGTTGTGGAACGAGAGGCAATTAGACTCAAGGCTGAGATAACCCGACAGTGCCGATGGTATGTCATTAAATGCATCAAGCCCGCAATCTTTTCCAGGGGATACCAGCGCAGCCACGCGCAGGGGCTGGCTCGTGGCGACCCCGTTCGGATAGGTGGGAATGTCCTGCCCACCGCAGGCAGATATATTCAACTCCAATGCCCGACAAATGACTGAAGAGTGAATACATCAGTCACTCGCAAGAGGCTAATATAGCAATGGGGAATCAGCCCCATGGTGTGCTCAAACCCAAGCCAACCTCAGCCCTTGCTTTGGCTGGAGACATTTGGTGGAGAAGCAGGGTGACCAGATGTCCCAATTTTACAGGGACAGTCCCAATATTTGGGGCTTTGTCTTATATAGGCACCTATTACTCCCCCACCCCCGTCCTGATTTTTCACACTTGCTGTCTGGTCACCCTATGGAGAAGGGAAAGGGCTGGAGGGGAATGGCATGTGCAGTGATTGATTTCTACTCTGACTGGGACTTTTCAGCTTGGAAAAGAGATGACAAAGGGGGGCTATGATAGAGGTCTATAAAATCATGCCTGGTGTGGAGAAATTAAATAAGGAAGTGTTAGTTACTCCTTCTCATAACATAAAAACTAGGGGTCACCCAATGAAATGAATAGGCAGCAGATTTAAAACAAACAAAAGGAAGTATTTTTTCACACAACACACAGCCAACCTGTGGAACTCCTTGCCAGAGGATGTTGTGAAGGCCAAGACTATCATAGGGTTCAAAAAGGAACTAGGCAAGTTCATGGAGGGATAGGTCCATCAATGGCTATTAGTCGGGATGGGCAGAGATGCAAAACCATTTTCTGAAGTGTCCCTAGCCTCTGTTTGCCAGAAACTGGGAATGGGCGACAGGGGATGGATCACTTGATGATTACCTGTTCTGTTCATTCCCCCTGAAGCACCTGGCATTGGCCACTGTTGGAAGACAGGATACTGGGCTAGATGGACCATTGGTCTGACCCTGTGTAGCCGTTCTTACGAAGATAGCATGGAAAGGATTGCGAGAGATGCAGATGAAGGAGGTGTCAGAGCCGGCACTGTTGGCAGAGTGGGGGATGGGGAAAGCAAGACGATAAGAGAGAAGAGCGGGCGAGCCGGGAGGGGCAGAGCTATGTAGGATCGGGAAGGTGATATGAGCAGCAACCTTGATGGACCTTCCCTTCCTCCCCAGATTCTGTATGTCCCATCCCGCCCTGCCAGCTTGGCTGTTGGGACCCGTCCCTGCCTCAAGCCTGCTGCAGGGCTCCCTTAGCAGGGTGTCCCACCCTGTGCTCCAGCTTCAGGGCCTCTCACGCTGGCTTGGCCTGGCTTGGAGCAGATCTGTGCGTAAGGGCCAGGTGGGGGGGGGGGAGTCTAGGGGGCACACACCTGTTTGGGGGAAAGCCTTCTTTACAGGCTTCTGGAGGGCCAAGAGAGGGGAACGTTCGGGAGGGGGCCCAGAGCCCTCAGGGAGGCACGCGTCGGGATCATCCTGGTGTCGTCTCTCAGCGAAGGCAGTTGGGCCTGCGGCTGAGCCAAAATGGCTGCCGCATTCGCCTCCGTCCAGCACTCAGCACCCGCCCCCGGGCGCCGTGTCCCCAGGGCAGCAGCAGCTGCTGGGGAGGGACTTCAGCAGCACTGGGGCGCGGAATGGAAGCAGCCTCCCCGGCTAATCGCTCCTCGTTTGCGCCTTATTCCAAACGACCTTGCTGGCTCTGCTCTGCAAGTCGAGAGCTGTTTGTTAGAGGGATGGCACTGCTGATGCAGCTGGCTCGGTGGCGAGCGTGACCTGGTGTTTGCTGCCGATCTGCCTACGGCGAGCCTTTGGGTCTGGCTCCCCCCATGCATTGAGTGCTCAGATGGGATGGCCAGCCCCAGCGCTAGGGAAGGGCAAACCAGGTCTGCACGCGAGGAGCTGCAGCAGGTGGAGAGAGGCCGAAGCAGGGAGCCAGCTGTGCACGGTGCGGTTTGTTGATTGCACCGCAGCCCTTTGAAGACCCCACCGCTTCAATGACACTTCGGGATTAAGGGCCAGATCCTCAACTGGTGCAAACCATCTGCTCTCTCCTGGGGGTCAATTTACTCCAGCTCCCAACCTTTTAAAATCTTCCTAGGAGAGGCATGATGTAAGTGCACAAGTGCTCAACGGGTAGTGATCAATGGCTCCATGTCTAGTTGGCAGCCGGTTTCAAGCGGAGTGCCCCAAGGGTCGGTCCTGGGGCCGGTTTTGTTTAATATCTTTATTAATGATCTGGAGGATGGTGTGGACTGCACTCTCAGCAAGTTTGCAGATGACACTAAACTAGGAGGCGTGGTAGATACACTAGAGGGTAGGGATTGGATACAGAGGAACCTAGACAAATTGGAGGATTGGACCAAAAAAAACCTGATGAGGTTCAACAAGGACAAGTGCAGAGTCCTGCACTTAGGACGGAAGAATCCCATGCACTGTTACAGACTAGGGACCGAATGGCTAGGTAGCAGTTCTGCAGGAAAGGACCTAGGGGTCACAGTGGACGAGAAGCTGGATATGAGTCAACAGTGTGCTCTTGTTGCAAAGAAGGCTAACGGCATTTTGGGTTGTATAGGTAGGGGCATTGCCAGCAGATCGAGGAACGTGATTGTTCCCCTTTATTCGACATTGGTGAGGCCTCATCTGGAATACTGTGTCCAGTTTTGGGCCCCACACTACAAGAAGGATGTGGAAAAATTGGGAAGAGTCCAGCGGAGGGCAACAAAAATGATTAGGGGTCTGGAGCACATGACTTATGAGGAGAGGCTGAGGGAACTGGGATTGTTTAGTCTCCAGAAGAGAAGAATGAGGGGGGATTTGATAGCAGCCTTCAACTACCTGAAGGGGGGTTCCAAAGAGGATGGAGCTCGGCTGTTCTCAGTGGTGGCAGATGACAGAACAAGGAGCAATGGTCTCAAGTTGCAGTGGGGGAGGTCCAGGTTGGATATTAGGAAACACTATTTCACTAGGAGGGTGGTGAAGCACTGGAATGCGTTACCTAGGGAGGTGGTGGAGTCTCCTTCCTTGGAGGTTTTTAAGGCCCGGCTTGACAAAGCCATGTCTGGGATGATTTAGTTGGGAATTGGTCCTGCTTTGAGCAGGGGGTTGGACTAGATGACCTCTTGAGGTCCCTTCCAACCCTGATATTCTATGATTCTATGATGGGTCTCCACCTTGCCCATAAAAGTCTCTGGGAGCTTTGACTTGCAGTTCAATGGGTGTGTCCCAACAGGAGCTGGGAGTAAGCCTCCCCCCAGGTCCATGTTATCCCCAGCTGTTCCAGTTTAGAATGTCAGCCCTGCCTGGTGCTTGGGAGCCCAAAGCACCATCTCCCCAGCTATTTTGTGGATGTAGGCTGGCAGGCCTGCTCCCACACGCAGTGTAGACAGACCCCATAAATGCAAGAGAAGGTTCTATTACAAGCTCCCGCAGCTACCAGAACCTTGCAGGTCTCCCATCTACAGACCTATCTACCCCAATGCTGCTTGGTTTAGAAGATTAGCAAGGAGCTCCTTCTGGATTGCACCACCAGGCCCGCTACGGGGTGGCTGCAGTGTACCAAGGAATAGCCATGTCTCTCTTCGGGAACCCATACAGCTCATCCCTGAAACAGTTCCCCTCTCCCACCCCCCAAAGTTACTTCATTTACTTCTTGCCATTTCACCCATTAGCATACGAGCTTCTTTAGGAGCCCAGCGGCCGCACCCCGGCAATCACTCATCCCCGCAGATTGTTAAGAGGCAGAGACTTAATTGTTGCAAGTAACTAAAAACGGATCCTTCTCTGCAGAAAATTATCCCCATGTTCTACAGAAATGTTAACATCGGCGGCCATAAAACGAACGGGGAGCTACGGGACCAGCTACCAGAGCAGGCAGGAGTTCTCATCCCACGCTGGGCTGTGGAGGGAGGGAACTTTCCAACGTTCTCAAGCAGAGGAAACGCACCTTGAGCCGACATTCTTTCAGCCGCATGAATTTCTCGCTGCCCTCGAGTCGCAGTCACAACTGACGACTGTAGCAGGAATCAGACTTTCTTGGTAGGGCCGCCCTGGCGTTAAGGCAGCGTCAATGTTTTTCCATTATGAACACTGGGATTTCTCTCCCTCTGTCTTTCTCCACCTATAGACCCAAACATGCTGAGCTATCGGTCTCATCCTTCCAGCCAAGCGCACTGCTCTAGCATAGGGCCACGGTGCCGAGCAGGTAGACAAAGTTCTTATAATTCAACCTGGACACTGATTATTTAAAAACTTGGTTGAAATGGACAGACATGGATACTGTGTAGGAGAAGGACACTGATAGGATTTGATCTCCTGGGCCCAGTCATGTGACATGCGTCTGAGGCTCCACATACCCCTGTCACATAGCAGGGGGTCATTATCAACCGACTCTAGTGGCTGTCCTTGGAATGAGGAGAGGTGCTAAACTGATAACATCGGAGCCTTACGTTTTTGCTCTGTCCCCAGAACAAGGACAGCGCAGAGAGCTGTAGCATATATCAGATCTGGGCTTGTCTATGTGAACAATTTGTTCGCCCCAAGCTGGAGCGTAAATCTACCTCACGCTGTATGGCCCCTGCTGCCACGCACGAATGCTTCCGTGGTGCGCTTTGGTCTGTCTCGCTTCCAAACAGCAGCAGGCCAAAGCGTGCTAGGGACCTGTCTCACTGGCACTGTGTGGTATCTCTGAGGGTCCTGTGGATACATGCCTGCTGGGATATAGACTCTGCCCCTGTGACAGAGTGGGAATTTTTCATAATATTTTGGATGAATGTGTGTGCTTCAGTTTCCCCTGTGCAGGAGACTATGTGGTGGGAAAAGGTTGTTTACTTTTTGCAGAGAGCCAGGTGAGACTGATGCCTAGCTGCCTTGGGCCTGGGCCCCCATGCCCAGGGAGAGTCCCAGAAGACAATGGTCACTCCAATTGCCTGGACATTTGGAACCTAGCAACTAACGACCATGGATGGCCCACCCTCTGCAGGAAGCCAGCTAGGAGTGACCAGCTGGGGAACAAAGGGCTAAGGAAGAGGGACAGGTGACAATGTTTGCCCAGGAACAAGGACAAAGGATTGAGAACGGGCCCAGTGGGGTTGTGAAGTGTGGGCTGCTGGAAGCAGAAGATGCTCCTGGATTGGGGCTAAAGAGGGGTCAGAGGGCTCTGGACTGACCCAGATGGTCCACGCTGTAACTTTCTGTTTTCTATGTTAACTAAGGACTTACTACGTTGCATTCCAGATATCTAATAAACCCTCCTGCTTTTACAACGCCGGCTGGAGTCACCCCGGTTAAGGAAGGTGGGGGTGTATTGCTCCCTTTGGGTGTACAAGTCTCTCACTCAGGTGGACACGCTGCAAGGAGCTCAAAGCATGAAGCAGGGGTGCGAGGAAGGCTCTGCGGTTCGGTCCCAGGAGGCAGTGAAGCCCTGTGGCTTACCCTGGTGAAAGAGTGTGACCCTAAGAGGGGCTGACACACTGAAGGGATCCACCGAGGGACCATTCCAGAGCCGTTCAAGAGCACCAGAGCTGCGGATCCGTGACAGATCCCAACTCACTCGTTTAGATAGGCCACTCCATAGCCTTTCACACAGTCCTGACCTTTGATGGCTACTGATTCCACACCCTTGGGTTTTCCAGAGCCGCTTCAGGGGTTCCCTTTAATGAGCCGTCCGCTGGGAGGGAGGGACACGCGGCTGTGTCGAGGTGACAAGCATGTGTTACTAGAGCATCCCTTGAGGGCCGTTTGCCAAGGGATCTGGAGCAGGGACGCCCAGCGTGTTCAGCATTTAATTCCTCTACCCCCAGTCCCAGAAATCAGTGACATGCGGCTGTTTTCAGAAACCAAAGAGAACCCCCGTGTGAAAGTGTAACCCTTCTGCCCATCTGAGTTGGCAGCAACAAGGGCTGGGTTCCATATCTAGGGGTTCCGTTTCAATAACGCAATGCAAAACCAGCTCGAGCCCCCACCCAGTGACCTGGGACAATTACATACCACCCCCCTGGGCGCCTCTAAGAGGCAATACTTCCCCTCTCGCAAGCATGGAGTCTGAGTGTAGCAGAAAATATTTAATAACGCGAGGTAAGCGACATCAGCATTAAATTGGGAAAACACCGCAAACAGGGTTCATAGCACAAACCAAGAGCAAAAGACCCACCCCCAAAGTCCCAAAAGTCCATTACCCCAAAAGTCTCTGTCCCTGGTCAGTGCAGCCCCAAAGTTCAAAAGTTTATCTGCAGAGTCTCACTTACCCCCCCCACCCCGTGGGAATGGGGGGGAGAAAGGGGCACACAGGGTATTAAGGGGCACCTTATGTGGTCTGAGGTCGACTGCCCCACTTCTCCATGGGGTTCTGCTGTAGCCTTCACCACGAGCTGCTTCACTCCACCAGCCGCTCCTCCAGCCGTCCCGTGAGCCACTCCAGCCTTCTGCAAACTGCTCCGCTCCACTCACCATCCCATGGGCCGCACCAACTGTCCCACAAACTGCACTGCTCCACAATAAATCTTCAGGCTCCCCCACTAGTTAACACAGCACTCAGCTCTTAGTGATTTCAGCTTATAGTAGGAGAGCCCCAGTGCTGGTGCACTATTAGCCCAAAGTGAATTCAGCATAGCAGCCTGTAATTAGACTCTTAATAGAATAAAAATTAGCTCTGCTATTCAACAGTGGGGAGAGAAGATGGTGCAATTGGCATTGCAGGCCCTCACACCATCAAGTACAACTACCCATCTCCAGCCTCTCTCAATTCACTTGGTTTTGTAACCCATGCCCCTTGTCTAGCGAGTGCTACATAGTTAATGGTGAGTCCCTCTGTCATACAACAGTTCCATTGGCCTTGATTCACAGAATCAGGGTAACAAAACTTTATTCTTCCTGCCCCAATAACAGAGAAACTGGGGATCCCACACCAGCCAAAGTAACCACTTTCAGTTGCTGTTGTTTCATGCCAGGCGAGTGGGTGTGCCTATGCAAACAAGATCAGCCCCTGGAGTTCTTTTCCACACTCGCCATAATTCACCACCAGATGTCAGGGTAGAGCTCATCCTGACTCTGCTTACAGAAGCAAAAGTAATGCGAAGCCCCATCAAGCAAACAAGAATGAGTCAGTGCGACGGGAAGTTCGGAGGAGTCCTTGTCTACAGTCCAAGGCGGCTCCGAGCAGGACAGCAGCTGCAGTGGCTCTCAAAGGACAGGCAGTCAGACGTGCAAGAAAACACACAGGGATGCAGCTGCAGCCAATCATATGAGAACTATTGAAGAGACGGACTCTCTGCTCACTCTGGACTTCTCCAAACAAGACAAACTCGCAGGGTATTTCTTCTGGGATATCATAGAATCGTAGAATTTCAGGGTTGGAAGGGACCTCAGGAGGTCATCTAGTCCAACCCCCTGCTCAAAGCAGGACCAATTCCCAACTAAATCATCCCAGCCAGGGCTTTGTCAAGCCTGACCTTAAAAACCTCTAAGGAAGGAGATTCCACCACCTCCCTAGGTAACCCATTCCAGTGCTTCACCACCCTCCTGGTGAAAAAGTTTTTCCTAATATCCAACCTAAACCTCCCCCACTGCAACTTGAGACCATTACTCCTGTATCTGTCAAGATATGCCCAGGTTCCTCAGCCACAGGTAGCAATCCATGCAGACTTGATCCCCATCCTCCTCCTCCTCACTCCTACACAGCCGTCAATATGCATCAGCCTTTTACAATCCAGAGAGACACACAGCCCCTGCCCCAGAGGGGCTGCCGACTAAAGTAAGTGATCAAACAAAGGCACAGCCTGTCTCCACTCTCATTACAGAAGATGCCCCATTCATGTATAATGGAGAAATTCCCATTGTACATTGGTCAGTTTCATTTTCCGGCTTGCATGCACCAGCGCAGGGCTCTCATGTAGGGGGGAGGTTAAAACCGTTCTTGCCGGTCACTCTTTCCTGTTGTTTCTTTAAATCCACAGCAGGAAAGGAGGCATAGGGGAAGGGCCTAGTCAGAAGACCTACCTTGAAGCAGAGAAAGAAGCTCTAGGGAGAACATTGTTTTCCTGATTAGCAAAGTTCCCTGTTCAGTGTTAGAAGACAGTGAGACTCAATCAACCTCTCCCATGAGCACCTGACATCATCAATCATCCTCTATAGAGCAAAGGCTGAAGTTCACATAAGAACTTTCCTGGCTTTTAGCAGGACAGTCACCACTTTTAAACCAACACCCGCTTTGATTTTGATTTTTTTGGCAAGACTCTGTGGGGTTTAAAATCTCTGTAAACTAAACCCAAACAGCCCCCTGTCCATGCCAATGAGTGATGTCGCTAATCAGTTTGTATTTACTCAGGATGCAATCGGACCGTGTTAGGTCTAAATTACACCTATAGTCGTTACCGTAGTGATGGTCTGGTTAGTAAAGAAGTTGATTATAAAAAGCGTTTATTGAGGTTTATCGGCTTCTGTGTGACCCGAGCGGCTATCGATTATTTACTTGTTAACCCTCATTAAATATGGTTTTAATAAGCAATTGGTGGCTAATCAACATACAGTCGGCATCTTTTTAAAGATACATTAAACGTGTAGTGATGAGAAGCCAACTGAACTGCGCTCTGCCCCATCTGCAATTCCTCAAAGAGGAGATTAGTCCTGGGTTTGACCACCCCTCTGTAGCACCTCTTACCTCCCCCTGCCCCCACCCCAATCTATTATAAATTACGTGATTCTCCTGTAGGGTGTCCCTCTAAAATGATCTAGGCTAGGCTCAGAAAAGTGATTAGAAACAGGATCTTCCTCACCCAATGTGCAGCATCTGAATCCCACAGACAGTTCTACCGGCCCAGCCGGCAGAGGCAGTCACACGGAGTAACACTGAACTCCTGTGATACTCCTACTTGCTGGTAGGAATTCTGCTTGCGGTAGCGGTGCAATTCTAACCAGGATCGAGGCTCACGAAATGCTACGGCTACAGGATCAGCTCCGAATTTCACCGATACAGACCGGCTTCTGCCAGGAATCCAGTATGGGAGAGTGAGCAATTTGCTATTCTGCCTAATGATTTGGCAACAAAATCCACTGCTAAGTGCCTGTGTGATGGGGCAAAAAGGATCCGGCTGGATCATTAGATGCCAGGTGGAGTTGGCAGAGGAAGGTAGTTGGGGGAAGTCATCCTTTGTTTTGAGATAAGAATCTTGTGGCATTACGTGGGATTTAACTTCGATTCCTTGCTCTGCTATAGATTCTTTATGCGGCCTTGGTCAAGTCACTTAACCTTGTCAGATATGTCCACGCTGCAAAAAGGCACCCACCGCAGTATCTCTCAAATCCCGGGTCTACGGACTTGGGCTCAAGCAATTGCACTAAAAATACAGCATAGACGTTTCCACTGCCATTTTTAGTGTGATCCTGAGACTGTCGTCCTTGGCTCAGACTCACAGCTGCGGTGTTTTGCGCCCCCCACCCAGTGTAGACGTACAGTCTGTGCCTCGGTTCTGTCTGTAAAATGGGGCTAGTGATCCTTCCCTTCTCCCACCCACTGTCAGATTCGATTGTAAACTCTTTGGGGCAGCATCTCCCTTACGCCTGGCCACAGCCGGTCCTCCAGGCACCAGTGCAATACAAATCAACCGAGCAGATTTCAGCTAGGATGCTGGGGAGCCAACACCGCCGGAACCCTGCCTGTGCTGTTTTTGCAGATTCATTCCTTTATGTTACACTTCAATCGGATTTTTTTAAAATAACCCATCAGCCCTTTACAAAGGCGGAGCTGGGAGATTCATCGCCATCCCCCGGCACGAGGGGACAGAACGAGCAGTAGCGGGATGAAACTGAGCAAAGGGAAATTGCTGCTCATGCTTCAGCACTCCGCACCCATCTCTCAAGGGGAGGCTGTCAATCAGACGTGTTCGGGAATTTAAAACATATCTTTCACCTGGCTAGGCACCCCTCCAGCTTGGTCAGCATCAGCAAGGCAGAGTACCCTGAGATTGCTAGGAGCTAGCAGTCTGGTTGTGGGTTTTATTCCCAACTCTGCCACTGTGAGACCCTGGACAATAGCCTGTTGACCGCTCTCTGCCTCAGTTTCCCCACCTGTAGGCACCGACTTTGCTTGGGAGACTTGATTCACGGAGGCTTGTCAAGTGCTTCGAGATCCTTGGGTGGCAGGTGCTGAGACAGGGTGGGGGTCCAGTGGATGGGGCAGGGCCCTGGATTGGGACTCGGGGGAGCCGGATTCTATTCCTGCCTTGGTTGTGTGACCCTGGGCAAGTCCCAACCCCTGCCTGTGTCTGTTGCTTCCCACCTCCCCTTGTCTATTTCGGTTGGGACAGGGGTTGTCTCCCAGTGTGTGTGTGTGTGTGTGTGTGTGTCCAGCACCTGGAACTCCGTCAGCGCTTCTAGGCGCAGCTGTAGTACAAACAATGAAAGGAAGAGGAGGTTCATGATTCGCATTCCCCAGCAGGCTGAGACCTCATCACTTGGCTGGCCTGGCCTCCAGTCTGGCTCCCAGCTCTACCTGAACAATGTTACCCCGCCCCACCCCCCTTCCACTCCGGCCCGGCACCTCCAGCCCCTGAGGACTTTTCTGTCTTCAGGCCTCTCCTCCCTTCACCCGCTTCCTTCTCTGCACGGGAGCTGGATAATCCGTCCCTGCCCAAAACGATTCCTGGAACCAGCCCCTGGCCCTTCAGCCTCTGAGGGGGCCCGTCCAGCTTGGACTTTGGCAACACTCACAGGGCCCGGCTGGCCAACAGAACCTCCTTGCCCTGAAAATGGCACACGTGTGTGAAGAGAGGGGAGTCTGTGTGCATACATGTGTGTGAAGGTAGGAGAGTCCATGTGCACGCATGTGAGGCATCTGTGTGAGCGTAAGCTAGAGTGTGCATGCACACCTGGAAGACATCTGTGCGAGTGTAGGCTTGTGTGTGTGTGAGGGGAGGCGGGTTCATGTGCGCGCACACAGGAGACATCTGTGTGACTGTAAGCTTGTGTGCACGTATCTGTGGGGACAAAAGTCCATGTCCACGCACACATGTGAGGGGAGGAAGGTCTGTGTCCATGCTCACATACGTGAGGGGCGGAAGGTCCATGTCCATGCACACACGTGAGGGGCGGAAGGTCAGTGTCCATGCACACACATGAGGGGAGGAAGGTCAGTGTCCATATACACACGTGAGGGGAGGAAGGTCCGTGTCCATGCACACAAGTGAGCAGAGGAAGGTCTATATCCATGCACACACGTGAGGGGAGGAAGGTCTATGTCCATGCACACACGTGAGACAATTGTGCAAGTGTGAGCTTGTGTGCGTGAGGGGATGAATGCTGTTTGCATGAGCACGGGCCATATGCCTGTGTGCACACACATGAGGAGGTGTGTAAGGTGTGAGCCGGACATGTCTGTGAGCCTAGGAGCGAGAGAAAGTTTGTGCAGACCTAGCTGGGAAATGCACACATATGTGAGAGGATGGGTGTGTGTGTGTGCATGTGCAGAACCAGCGTGTGTATGTGTGAGGGGATGAGCACATGAGCGGTGTGCATGTTACCTGGGAGAACCTGGATGGACGGGCACTCGTGACGCACTCCCTCCCGTGCATCCACTGGCGTCATTTGAAGGCCGGGGGTGGGGGGGTGGGTGAAGATATTTTAGCCAGGCAAGTTATGGATGGATGACACCTATTCCCTCTTTTTATCTTCCTAACAGATCGTGCCAGGCACTGGTGACTTATCGAGCTGTCGGGGGAGCATTTCAGGACAGAATTATATGGGAGAGGGAAAAGATTTTTACCAAATTAATGAAAAAATCAATCCGGCCTCAAAAATCCATTAATGGTCATAATGTGCTGGTTACAGATAGAGAAATGCTGCGGGGTCCAGTAGAGCCTGGTATCGAGGTACTCTCATGCCTTACTCCTGTCTGTGAGCTCGCGGAGGGGCTGGAGCAGGTGCCCCAGGGTGCAGGAGAGTGCAGGTATTCCTCCCAGCTCCCGTTCACCTGCTCGCCTAGTGACTTCATGTCATTCACTGTGGCCTGCATGCATGAGAAAGTGGGTGTACTTGTATGGAATAATAAATAACAACACGCAACTCTGATACAGCGCTTTTCATCTATAGATCCCAAAGTGCTTTACAAGGGACAGCAGGCTCATTATCCCCGTCTGTAAAATGGGGAAACTGAGGCACGGCACAGGGCAGTGATCTGTCCAGTGTCACCCAGCACGTCAGGGGCAGAGCAAGGAAACAAAGCCCAGGCAACTAGGCAACATTGCCTCTGCGTGTGTGTACACACACACACACACACACTGTGATCTGGGTGCGCACACACGTGTGAATGTGGGCAGCTCCCTCCCTTTGCAAGGCATGGGAAGGAAAGGCTCCCCGTATGCATGGCTTGTCTCCTGGCCGTAGGAGCCTGAAATGGAGAAGACCCCTATGCTACAAGCGGTGTGGCCCAGCAGAGTGGGCGGTTTCTGTGGCATAGACAGCTCTTGCCAACGACGGGAGGGGTGAGAGACATGGACGGGGTGAATACAGACCAGCCTGTCCCCAGAGCACATGGGCATTCACACGCCAACTAGAGCTTGGCTTCCTCATTGAAAGACGCTATCTATCAGCTGAGTGATTCCAGTGAGAACTGTCTCGTTACTGCCTCAGAAAGTATTCACACCCACCTAATTAATGTCCCGGGAGCAGCAGTTGGTGGAACCCAACTCAAGGAGCAGAGCTTCAGAACCAGAGCTGGGACTTGGGTCTAGACAGGAGCCTCCAGGGAAAGCGTCTCAGCTGCTCTCGTTTCCAATCCAAACTGCCCCCTGCTGGCGTGTTACGGTCTTCGGGCACAATTTCAGCCCCGCTTCTGGGGAATGATGCTACCTCAGGAGGCAAAAAAGACCTAGAACAAGAGATCTACCCGTGTACACTGCTTTGAGAATCTCATCTGAAAGACTCTGCTCCAGCAATATCCCTAGTCCGCGTTTATACTGTCGCAGCGCAGAGAGGCCAGGAGATCAGGACCCGACTGGGATGCACCAACACCAATGAGGCGGAGACTCAGATTCATAGACTGTAAGGCCAGGAGGGACCCTCGGGATCATCTAGTCTGACCTCCTGCACATTGCAGGGCACAGACCCTCACCCGCCCACTCCTGGAATAGACCCCGAACCTGTGACTGAGTCACTGATGTCCTCAAATCCCGGTTTAAAGACTTCAAGTTACCGAGAATCCATTATTCACACTCGTTTAAATCTGCAAGTGACCCGTACTAACCACAAGACCATCCCGTTATTATCGCCAGCCTCCTTATTCTGGCCAGGGCAGGGTTGTTCCCCATAGTATATTTTCAAAAGCTTTGCTTAGTCCACTTGTGGGTCAAGCAATGAGACTTCCCCCATATCCCTTGCCTATAGATCCCCCCCACACACACATCTGAATCTCTCCACGCTCCCCCTCTTCCACAGAATCCAGATCAAGTTTCTTCATAACTCTCCCCTGCCAGCCTCTCCCCAGCTCGTGTCTCGCACGAATGGTTGGCTAGTGAGCACACGCGGCAGCCGTGCAAGCTGCCTTCCCGCCTCTCCGGCCTGCCTGCAAAGACCCACCCAGGATCCATAGCGATGGAAGGACACCTGTGAGATAGCCCCCTGGAACACCCATCTTCTCCCCAAACCAACCTCCACGCCCTCCCTTTCCACCCCCTCCAGCCGCGCCCCATTAATAATTCAGTGCCGGCCTTTCAAACTCGCTGGGAAACGGAGGATGATTGGCAGCCCCATTATGTCTAGGGAGGTTTTCCCCCACCCCGAGCGGCTTCACCGCACCCCACCCAGTGCCCCGCCGCGCTCTACGAGCCAGACCTGCATTACGAGGCGAGTGACTTATCGAGCTGTCAGGGGGGGGAGTTTTAAGACAGAATTATAGGAGAGACGGAAAAGATTTTTACCAAATTAATGAAAAATCAATCCGGCCTCAAAAATCCATTAATGGTCATAATGCACTGGTTACAGATCGAGAAATACCGCAGAATCCAATAGTGCCTGTTAAATACTTCTCCGCACTGGAGCGTCTGGGATAGAACTCATTCATTAGGCTGCGTGTGTTTACTTTTTAAAGTGACACCAATCGGTGTCCCTTCAGGACTCCCTGCAGCCGTGTCTTGGAGCGCCCGGCTCCTGGACTCTTCCAGGCTGGGCTCAGCTTCTCAGAAACGGATCTTCTTCTTATCTTCCCTCCCTCGGACCGTCTATTGCTGCAGGTGAGTTCTCGTGCTGGGCAAGCTCTGCTCCAACCCCGCAGCGCTGCTGATGTCCCTCCATCCAGACCAGCCCTCCTTTCCGTTCCAGTCCCGTCCCCGCCCAGCTTTGCCGATCCATCCCAGTTCTGACTGGCAGTGCCTCCTGCTTTCCAGGCCCACCCCTCCACCACGGCTGTGCGGATGCTGCCCAGTTCTGAACCACAACACCTCCTTCTATTCCAGTCGCCGGTCCCTACGTGCTGCTCTGCCAATATCCTTCACTCTCCCGCGGCGCCCACTCTCTCAGTCCTGGGTCGCCAGGCAACGCCGCCCAACTACCTCGAGCCTGGGCACAGCCCCGCCTGGTATCCCAGCCTGGCCTCATCACGCAGCTCTGCCAACGTCCTTCAGTCCCGGCTCGCAGCAGCCCCTGCTGTTCCAGTCGCGCAAGGAGCGAACCGTGCACGTTACTGCAGCTGGCACACTGACGTGCCCCAGAGTCGGCAGCCTGCGTGACACGTGCCGGCGGATCTCAGGCAGTCCCTACCAGCCCGGCACCCTCAATGCAAAGCTATAGTCGCAACTGCCACTTGTCAGCGGTCTGAGCCAAGGCCAAGCACAGACTGGACATGGAGGCTTAGCTTCTCTTTCATCCCTAGATGTGCTCTCTCCAGGGCAGGGGGCAAAGTGACCTCTCTACAAAAACAATAAGGAGTCTGGTGGCACCTTGAAGACTAACAGATGTATTTGGGCATAAGCGTTCCCCTGATACTCTCTAGAGGATGTAACTTATGGCTGAGCCGATCTCCTCTGGGCACTTTAGCATCTGCCCTGGGGGGCTGGTGCACAGAGCAGATGCTGCTGCTGTTCTGGCTACATCTGGCTGTACGTGTTCCAGGTTTGCATTCCAGGATCTGGGGACTTTTGAGCCTAGGACCTACCTGAAGCACTCAGGAAGGGTTGTGTTTCTGTTGAACTGCCAGTCACTGACTTACCAAGGTCTTTGCTTTGGAGTTGGGCAAACTCCTTTTCTGGGTTAGACTCATAGAATCATAGAATCTCAGGGTTGGAAGAGATCTCAGGAGATCATCTAGTCCAACCCCCTGCTCAAAGCAGGACCAACCCCAACTAAATCATCCCAGCCAGGGCTTTGTCAAGCCGGGCCTTAAAAACTTCTAAGGAAGGAGATTCCACCACCTCCCTAGGGAACCCATTCCAGTGCTTCACCACCCTCCTAGTGAAATAGTGTTTCCTAATATCTAACCTAGACCTCCCCCACTGCAACTTGAGACCATTGCTCCTTGTTCTGTCATCCGCCACCACTGAGAACAGCCCAGCTCCATCCTCTTTGGAACCCCCCTTCAGGTAGTTGAAGGCTGCTATCAAATCCCCCCTCACTCTTCTCTTCTGCAGACTAAACAAGCCCAGTTCCCTCAGCTTCTCCTTGTAAGTCATGTGGCCCAGCCCCCTGATCATTTTTGTTGCCCTCCTCCGGACTCTCTCCAATTTGTCCACATCCCTTCTGTAGTGGGGGGGGGACCAAAACTGGACGAAATACTCCATGTGTGGCCTCACCAGTGCCGAATAGAGGGGAATAATCACTTCCCTTGATCTGCTGGCAATGCTCTTACTAATACAACCCAATATGCCATTGGCCTTCTTGGCAATGAGAGCACACTGCTGACTCATATCCAGCTTCTCATCCACTGTAATCCCCAGGTCCTTTTCTGCAGAATTGCTGCCTAGCCAGTCGGTCCTCAGCCTGTAGCAGTGCATGGGATTCTTCCATCCTAAGTGCAGGACTCTGCACTTGTCCTTGTTGAACCTCATCAGATTTCTTTTGACCCAATCCTCTAATTTGTCTAGGTCACTCTGGACCCTGTCCCCACCCTCCAGCGTATCTACCTCTCCCTACAGCTTAGTGTCACCTGAGAACTTGCTGAGGGTGCAAGGGTTCATCTTGAAAAGTCAGACTGTTGGTTCTGGGGAGATGTCCAATCACCAGAAGCAGGATAACTCTTGATGGTTTGCCAGAGATGGGCACCATGCATAAGATGGATCCTATATTGGATCTAGTCTTTGGGGTGGCTCTGAATTTAGTTGGGGGAGGGGTGGAAAGTGCCTGCTGCGCTCTGAAGCTATGGTGGCCCAGGTACAGAACCCTCTGGCAACCCAGCCCCTGATATTTTGGTGCATCCTTGGAGGCGCCTTGATCCCGTCAATCCCAGGAGAACCTCAGAGTGAAAAAACCCACCTACCCAACAGGAGGATTTGCTCGGGGGTAGACAACACCCAGCGTACACGGATGTAAGTGAGAAAAGAGACAGACCCAGGGATGAAAGAAGCGGTCTTGCACCCCACCATGGATTTCAGGGCCGGCTCTGGCTTTTTGGCTGCACCAAGCCAAAAAAAAAAACAATGGGGCGGCCAGAACGGCAAAACAAAAAACAAACAAACCTGCAGCACGGCTGGAGCGCGGGTGCAGGGGGACCGGCGGGGGGGGGGGGGGGAGGGGGGAGGGAGCGGGCGGGATTGAGAGAGAGGAGGGGGCGGCCAGGGCTACAGCAGGGGCGCTGCTACGCGGCCCCTCCCGCTGCGCCGCCTCCTGCCGCCTGCCGCGAGGGCTCCGCTCCGGTCGGCGGGGAGGGAAGGAAGAGGACTGCCCTGCAGGGCGCTCTGGTTCTCCGCGCCGCCGCCCCCTACAGGGCGGCCGGAGCGGAACAAGAACCAAAAACAACAACAACAGAAAAAGCGGCCGTGCCGCCCTAGGATTGGGCAGAACGCCGCCTCCAACAATCTGCCGCCCCAAGCACCAGCTTGCTCGGCTGGTGCCTGGAGCCGGCCCTGATGGATTTGCATGTAGGGCCCAGGGAAGTCCAGGGGCAGTGCTTCCATTGACCTCAATGGACGCTGGATCAGGCTGTAAGGTATCTAAACATTGGCTACGCTGCATGTGTAGCCATATCTGTGTGCATCACAGACGCAGCAGGCAATGCCAGTTCTATACCAGCCTTGCAAAATTCTCTGTGGTCCAGCAGCAGAATATTGTGCCTCGGGTAACACGTCTCCGTGGTGATTTTGCAAGGCCTTGATAGGCCGATCCCATTGGTCCTGCTTTTACCCTCGTGCAATGCCAGTGGCTGGCATGGAGCTACTCCTGATTTATGCTAGTTTGAGCGAGTTCAGGATCAGGACCTGGCGGGTTTAGCTACTAGGCCTGGATCTAGTCAGATACACATATCGACCCTGCTAAATGTCATAATGCACCAGGGTTTTGTTTCCTTTAAATCTTTTAAAAAGCAATAAAAGAGCTCAGAATACTCCAAGCGCCAAACATCTAGCAAAGTGACAGGTTGTCAAAGCCGCCTCACCGAGAAACCCTGGGCCCAGCAAATTTTAAGCAGGAAAATTTATTCCTGAGTCGCTCATCGCTCCAAGTGAAAAATGGCCAGCGCTCCTCTTTTGCATGAAGTCTTGAAACCACCGCGGTGCTCAAACGAGCGGATCGGCCTGAAACAGAATCATTCATCATCCGGAACAGGCAGCCACAAGCCCTGCCACCGCCACACAAAAATGAAGTTGTGGATTGTCTCCAGGTTCAAACGATCCTGCCCGTTAATACGACGTGACAGACTGGAGAGCGCGTTGGCTCTTTTCCCTGCCCCAGCCAGCAAGCAGCTTGGTGAAATCTAACACTGGCCTCTGCAAGGAATGCGATGCCAGCTGGCATGGGCTGAGAGTGCTGTGCTAATGCAAGTCTTCGCATGCTTGATCTGAGCCGGTTCCAGCGTCCACTGGAGTAAATGGTTTGAGCATTGGCCTGCTAAACCCCGGCTTGTGAGTTCAATCCTTGAGGGCCATTTAGGGATCTGGGGCAAAATCAGTACTTGGTCCTGCTAGTGAAGGCAGGGGGCTGGACTCGATGACCTTTCAAGGTCCCTTCCAGTTCTAGGAAATAGGATAGGATAGGATAAATCTTTCCAGTGCGTGTTGGATCGGGCCCCGGGTGCAGTAGGTGGCTCTGTTCCATCCACGTTAGCAGAGCTTGAATGAACCTTGTGATATTGCCCGTGTAGAACAGGCAACAGTATTCTCCCCTCCCCATTTATACAGCGGGATGAATAAGCAGGAATGTAAAGAAATAATTATTCCTTATTCACCTTCTCTGGCCCAGTGAACCAGTGCCCTGCATGGATTATCCCAGAAATGCCTTCTCTCTACGGAGACCCACCCAGCACTTGGGGTCAATAGAGATGCTATGGTACTTTTTCCCCCTCCGGGAGTGCCATTATTTACTACTACTTAGGCAGCAGACCCAGAGGCGAGCAACATAGATGATCCAAGGGCTGGAATGCGGGTCAGATGAGCAAAGGCTGAAGGAACGGGGTATGTTTAGTTTGGAAGAGAGGAGATTGCGGGGGGACATGATAGTGGTCTTCAGATACTTGAAAGGCTGCCATAAAAAAGATGGAGAAAAGTCCTTCTCTCTTGCCACAAAGGGCAGGACAAGAGGCCATGGGTTCAAACTACAGCATAGATGAAATCTCAGGAAGAACTTCCTAATGGTAAGAGCAGTAGGACAGCGGAACAGACGCCTAGGCATAGGCACCGACTCCGTGGGTGCTCTGGGGCTGGAGCACCCACGGGGAAAAATTAATGGGTGCTCTGCACCCACCGGCAGCCAAGCTCCTCCCCCCCACACGCTCCACCTCCTCCCCTGAGCGTGCTGCGTCCCCGCCTTGCCACCACCAACAGTTGTTTGGCGGCGTGCTGGGAGGGAGGGGGAGGAGCGAGGACGCGCACGCTCAGGGGAGGAGGCGGGGCTGGGGCGGGGATTTGGGGAAGGAGTCGGAATAGGGGCAGGGAGGGGGCGGAGTTGGGGCGGGGACTTTGGGGAAGGGGTTGGAATGGGGGCGGGAAAGGGGCAGGGCAGGGGTGGAGTTGGGATGGAGGGCAGGCGGGGGGTCGAGCACCCACCAGCGGGAGCAGAAGTCGGAACCTATGCGCCTAGGGAGGTCGCAGAAGCTCCTTCACTGGACGTTTTCAAAGGGAGGCTGGAGTCGTCTGTCTGAGATGGTTTAGACACAACAAACTCTGCAGCTTGACAGGGGTTAGACTAGATGGCCCTTGCGGTCCCTCCTAACCCTGTGGATTTATGATTCTCACACACATGACACTTACCAGCCCTTGCTACAAAGAGGTTCACATTTCAGGGCCCTGACCCAAAGCTCACCGGCATCAATGGGAGTGTTCCCACTTTGGATCCAACTTTGAGTTAGAATTTGAGCCAAGTAGGGGTCTTAGATCCAGCGTTCCAGCGTGGGCTGAATCATACTCCCCTGGCTTTGTTTTAACTGGATAAATTATTCACTCCTTTCCCTAAGGTAACCACCCCAGGTCTTTATTTAAAGGGACAATGGTTAAAAATCCTCCTTAAAAAAGCCCGAACCTCTCGTGCATTAATAAAACCTCAGATCAGTCATTCAAGGTGGAAGATTTAACAAACAGAAAACAAATCCACCTTTCCCCATTTCTGCTGCTTCATCTGTTTTGTTTGTTTGTTTGTTTGGGTTTTTTTGTTTGCGTTCCACTCAGTTTGGACAGTGTCAAGAAGCCAGGCAGTTGGGTATTTATTCCTAGTCACTAATCCCTAGGTGCAGTTTTCTAGCCGGTGTTGTGCCGGAGGTCAGATTAGATGATCACAAAGGTCCTTTCTAGGATGACCCGACAGCAAGTGTGAAAAATCAGGATGCTTTTTTTTCCCGGGGGCAGGGGGAGGAAGAGGGATAGTTGCATTTATAAGATCAAACCCCTAATACCAGGACAGTCCTGATAATATTGGGTCACCCTAGTCCCTTCTGGCCTTTGAATCTATGAAGCTGTCAATGATCATATTTGTTTCACAGTTGCACTCAGAAGTCCCAACCAAGACAAGGTCCCCAGCTGCACTGGACATTCTGCAAACACAGGCCCTGATCCTGCAAGCTGTCCTAGGTGAGGTCAGTGAAACCAGTTGGGGTTCACACAGATGTAGAGGGTTTGTCCTGCACGGAGGTGCTTAGACTATCCGGACAATAGACAAGCAAACATTTACATGTACCAGTAACCCCACAGCCAGGGCCGGCTCCAGGCACCAGCCCAGCAAGCAGGTGCTTGGGGCGGCCAAGGGGAAGGGGCGGCACGTCGGGCTGTTCGGTGGCAATTCGGCGGCGGGTCCCTCTGGGAGGGAAGCACCTGCCGCCGAATTCCTGCCGAAGAAGAAAGCGGCGCAGTGGAGCTGCCGCCGGAGTGCCGCCGATCGCAATTGCGATCGCGTTTTTTCTTTTCTTTTTTTTTTTCCACTGCTTGGGGCGGCAAAAACCCTGGAACTGGTCCTGCCCACAGCTGACCTTTGTACAATTATTCATGGGGCTTAAGTGCTTGCAGCATCAGACCCTAAATAAGAGCTTGCAATCAAACCGCATGCATCAACTTTGGTGTCTGGCGAGTTTCCACTTTCCTCTCTCAGGACCTGATCTAAAGCCCATTGCAGTCAATGGGAGTCTACTGATTTCAATCAGCTCTGGACAAGGTCTCAGGCATTAGCATTAGCAGGAAGCTGCAATGTTTGGATTCAGGACACCGCAGGGGGAATATTTGCATGTCAGGTTTGCATTTGGAACAACAAGACTCACAAGATCATTTTTACTGCTTTGAGGTTGACATAAAAAGGCTTATATTTTAGAACAAAAATCTACGTTTTGGGCTTAGATTGACCTGAAGAATGCCCCTTAATTTTTCTTTTAGTAGCGTGGCGAGAGCTCACCAAGACAAAAGGCGAAGGGGAAAAAAATCAAAAGCGTTCTCCTGGTGTATTTGGGGAGCCGAGAAGGCACGCGTTACACAGGCTCTGTATCAAACAGCCTTTTTACCCGTGTAGATAAAATAATTCCCTAGATCTAATTTTAGAAGATTTGCCATTTTGTGTGGAAGCTTTAAAAAAAAATGTAACTGGAGTCTCATGAAAGTCAAATCAGCAGCATCAAGTTGGGTCTTTTTTTAAAGATGATTCTCCCTTTAGGTTTAACACATTTCCACATTCTTCCTAGGTGAAGTCGTGAACAAAGTCCTTAGACACAAAATGCGCTCCTCTTAGACAGCTTTCATGCTGAGCTTGAATACGCGGGGGAAATGCATACATAGGGTGCTTAGTAGAGTGCTTTGCCTTCTGCAAATATTAATACTCAACCTGACCCACCGCCCCAGTGAACTGGGTTAGTATCATCTCCATTCTACATATGGGGAAACTGAGGCACAGAGCGGCTAAGAGAGTTGGCCAAGACAGAGGGAATCGGTGCCAGAGCGGGAAACACATAAATGATGGTGTATTGCCAGGGTATAGTATTTGCTAGGAGATCTGAGGGGACCAATTACCAGCCAAGATTGCATGACAACCCAGGTCACACTAGCAAGGGTCCCTGTTGCCACCAAAGTAATTTGGAAGCTATTGCGGATCAGTCGAGCATTTAAATACCTTTGACTCAATTAAAGGTTTTTTTCCACTGACAAGTCTTTTAAATACCAATAAAAGGATCTTTATTAATTTCGGCTAGTGTGACTGGCAGAGCATGGCTTATGAAAGCATGGGGTCACCCAAGCCTTTGCGAGCCATTAATCCTGCTGGACACAAGCTTTGAGACAACAATATTGCCTATAGGGCCTTCTCTACTCGTGTTACTGCTGCTGCCGCCGACCGTGCAGCTGTGCTGGTGTTAGCGGGCTGTAGACAGGGCTCCGGGGTTTGCACCATCACATGATGAGCGCCTGCTTTGAGCGAGTTTAGAAGACAGTGGTAAGAACACCTGAAGCCTGCGTAACTAGGTGCTTTGTCTCCCCTCGCTGGATCACCTGAGCATAAATTAATTAATCTGCCCTGGGATGTAGAAAAGTATCACCTCCATTTTCCAGCTTGGGAACTGAGACACAGAGAGACTAAGTGACATGCCCAAGGTCGCACGGGGTGGCTGTGGCAGAGCTAGGAACTGAACCTCAGTGTCCTGAGTCCTGTATCCATCCTGAGCAGCCACAACCTCGTGTGAAGTCGTGGCATTAGACAGGTGCTGGCGTAGCCAGGAGACACCCTTTGCTCTCTCTGCTGTTCCCTTCCCTCTTTCGATGCATCACAGTCTCTAGGCTCATTCAGCAATTGAATTAAATGTACCGTCATCAAAAAAAAAACCCATTAACAAAGACTCGCTATAGTCAACAAGACAGGGTGTGTATAGGGGGAATCAGAGCCTCCCATGAGAAAACCTGTGCAATGGGACTCAGGAAGGGGGGACCACAGTGAGATTCCATCCAGTTCTCCTCCTGGAAACCCCGAAATCTGTTCAGCCCTGCGAGATCCCCAGGCGCCCTGTGCTGTCTGGAACCCCAGGCTGGTTCTCCAGCACTGCAGCGCCAGGGGAGGGAGGGAACCGTGCACAGGTACGTCTACACTGGGTGTGACTGCAGTTTGCGTGGACACACCCAAGCAAGATTAAATCTAGCTAGCTGTGGGGCAGGCCAGCTGCTGGGTTCTGGAAGGGCTTTTACAGCCCATGCTGCCACGGCTCCACTGCTCCCTCCGGGACCCAAGCTAGCGAGATTAAAGCCAGCCAGGGCACATCTCCTCAAGCTACGATCACATCCCATGATTGCAGGGAGCATAGGGGACTCCTCAATCCGGGATTTATTTTTTGTGCTGATTCACTGCAGGGTTTGGGGGCCACGATTTGTTTGCCCCCCCCCCCCCTGCAGGGTC
Organism: Trachemys scripta elegans; assembly: GCF_013100865.1. Taxonomy (NCBI): domain Eukaryota; kingdom Metazoa; phylum Chordata; order Testudines; family Emydidae; genus Trachemys; species Trachemys scripta. The sequence goes on along the minus strand of NC_048299.1, from coordinate 278,134,430 downwards.
CTGGGAAACAAGCGGGGACAGGGAACACCAGCTTCTGCCCAGCCTGGGGTAGATCCATGCACAGCCAGGCCCCTCTGTGTCGACGTGAGGGAGTGAGGGATCTCCTCCACTGCAGCAGGGCAGAGTTTGGACACGGCTCCCCTCCAACTGCTAGTGGGAGGGGGACAGTCAGTGTCTTCTTACCTCTCTGGCATCGCTGCCTCAGTTTCTCTTCCGATCTGGAGCCTCTGTCTGTGGCAGCAGTTTTGGTGCTTTTGCTCCTTTGGCCAAAGCAAAACTTGCCTCTTCCAGGATACAACAGGAGCCCAGATATATGCAGTGTCCTCAGCCCACCATGGGCTCAGTGGCTTTACCCTGCATTGCCCAGGCCACGGCTTTCTCCCTGATTGCCACAGAGCTCCTGCGAGAGTCCTGTCTGCTCTTGCTAGGTTAAAAATATCCCAGGCCTTCCTCCTTCCCAGAGGGGCTCTTCCTCATCACTGCCTGGGGGCACCATGTGGGAGCTGGCCCTGGGACCGTGAACTGCAGCTGCCCACTGTCTGTTCCCAGCTAGCCCACATCCAAACCTTCGCTTCACTGCAGGGCTCCCCCAACCGTCCCATCTCTGCCCCGGGGCTTGGCCCGACCTGGGGTTCCTTCTTCTCCCAACCCACCAGCTCCCTTGGCAAGGGATCCCTCACTTCAGGTCTCTCCCAGAGTGATTGCACTATATAGTCCTGCAGTCACCTGATCCCCTCTGCAACACATCCCCAGAGCACCTCTCTTGACCCAGAGTACGTCCGGTTACCGCCACTTTAATACTGGCCCCTGTGACTATCCGGTCGGACCTGCTGGATAACACAGACCAGAGAAATCCACCCATTGAGTACCACCAGCCAGGAAATCATTCTTCCCTTCCACCGGGTGACACTATTTAACTAAATAACATGATCGAAGAGCCACCGCTGGCCTAGAACCCATACACCTTAGCATTAGCGGAAAGCACCTTATCCAGTAAGCCACTTCACCTTGCACAGTCATGGTGCTTTAAGAGGGTGTGGTCAACACTTTGTGAGGCTGGCTAAGCCCCACCTCCCGCATGCATCATTTTCAAATGCTAAGCTCCAGCTGGGAAGGTTGACTGAGAGCCGCTTCTCTAGGCCCTCCCCCATCACCGTACCTAATAAAGCCAGAACGTTGCTCATGGCGGTGGTCATTATTCGGCTATATTTGGCAGCATGCAGTAGGCTCTATTCAGCTCCTGGGCTCACCAGGGCCCATAAGATTGGAACTTAGCCCAGTATGTGTTATGGGAGTGGTTATGGATAAAAATCAACAAAACTCTAATAGGAATGATTAATACTAACGAGGAAGGGTGGGTCTTTCTGGACTCAGTTTAACGGCGGCACAAGATTTGGGAACAATTTGTTTTTCCTTTTTTCCCAATGGCATTGTTCAATCAGAGGATCTCCACGAGCTTCCCAGACATTAATTAGCTAGTTGGGCCTCACAATCACCTAGGTAGGTATAATGATCCCCATTTTACAGATGACTAAACTGAGGTCAGAAAGGTTTAGGGCCAGATTTTCACAGCCGCTCATATCCCGTTTAGACCCAAAAATAGGTGGCCAGATTTTTTCTAATGAGTTTAGCCCATTGGGTTGTGTCGTTAACGTCCTACTTCCAGGTCAGCAGCATGGGACTTGGGAGGAATTGTCAAGTCTGCGGGGTAAGTGGATTGGTAAGCATCCAGCCATGTAGCTATCTCAGAAGGGCTTGCAGCGTGTTTTCCCTTTCTAAAATTGGAGGGAAATCATTGCTAAAGAACTGCGCTGTGGAAGATGGGTGTTTAAGAAAACATTTCCAGGTAGGATCTGCTGCGCCCTGCGAAATGTAGCTCAGTCTGGTTAATTACAGCTCCGGGCAGCAGGGACGGCCAGTGGGAGATAAAAAATGTACAGCGTGGCTGTGGCTCTTCTGACGTATCTGGGGCCAATAGCCCAGGAGCCAGACAGGTGCTCCACACGGCCTAGGTCCAGCAGCGAGCCAGGCTTGGGTGAAGCGGAAGAGCAGCGACTGGCCTTTGTATGTGTCACGGTTACGGCCGCATTTACCGTTGCCACATTATTTCATCAATGCTCCGTATAAACCCTGGCACCTGTGAGCACTCTTGCTTCCGCGGTGACTGATGGATGGCTTCCCAGGCAGGGGGGAGTGGGTTCCTTTCTGCACTGCTGGAGCAGAGCAGGGAACTGAAAGGTACCAGGTGGCTGGTACGTGTCGCACAGAAGCTCTGCTGCGTAATTCGAGGCTGGCCCTCCCTTGTGCGAGTCCATAGGAAGCTATCGCATGCTGAAGGCCTGCATTGGGCTGGCATGGATACACATGCATGTAACAGCATGTAACATACATGCAGAGCCCATTCAAGCTACTGTAGAACATGGCAGCTCCAGGGGCTTTTTCACACTCCTGCCCTGGCTTCCTGTTAGCCAGGGGGCCTGGCCCCAGCTCCATTCTGCACTCCTTCCACGAGCGGGAGCCCACTGACTTCAACAGGATGTCAGCCAGGGATGAATTTGCCTCTGAGGGTCTGAGCCCCTGCCGCTCCCTTTGAAATCAGCTGGGGCAGGGAAAGTGCTCAGCCCTGCTGCCAGTCACTCCTTAAAGCCCTCAGAATCCAAGCAGTGCCAATGGCCACACTCACTTAGGGGAGCGCATCGCGGCTGGCACATCGGGGATTGAACTGGGCACCTCCAGAGTTCAAAGCCTGCATTGCTACAGCAGGAGCTCATACCCCAGCTGGGGCCATGGAGAAGCAGAGGCTGACCTGTAGCATAGCCCCTGACCAGCCGGTTACACAAAGTACAAGTCCCCTGCAGTCTACCTGCTCTATCTACAGGATCAGCCAGAGCCGGGGTGGGAGGGCTGCTTGTTCCAGTGCCCAGGACGCCCTCCTTTGAGAGCCCGCCGTTTGGTGCGCTCTCCCCCTCGGTATGCTACGGGGCAGATATGGCACACGCTGGTGAGGACAGGAGAAAGTTACACCAGGGCCTAACGAGGTTAGGAACAGAGGGCTGGATCCGTAACTGATGAGGCCCCATTGACTTCAAAGAAGCCTCCCTGCAGAGGCTGCGACTCTGATCCTACGGTCCAGTCGGCGGGGTCATCCTGATGACGGCAGCTCCACACCACGTCCCCCCAGCAGCTGCTGAACCAGCAGCAGTTGGCGAGATCCCCTCACTTCCCTCCCCTGCCGGGTCCCAGGGGGCGAGCCCCAGACGGGTTCCCGATCAGAGACAGCACTTAGAAGAGGAGCTGCCAAACCTAGCCAACGGGTGGGACCCTGGGAGAGTTAGGCTCTGGGCAGAGCAAGCGTCCGGCAGCCTTTACTGCTTTTGCTCGGGGCTTGTGACTGACTCAGCACTTTGGCATCTGTGCACCAACCCGGCGGTGATTAATTTCACCAGGACACGGTGGGATCTTATTAAAGCGAGCGCCGGCACATCCCCAAATCTGCACCCCCCCATCTCATTTCCCCAGGGCGGCTCTCACCTTTCTTCCCCTCCCTGCCTCCCTGCTTTGCCTTCTCTCTCCGACTAAATTAATCTCCATTGCTCCAAAGGTCTCTCTCTCACACACACCGCTGACCCAAGCTGAAATTGATTTTTTCCCCTTACCCCACACCCCCTGCCGTTTTCTGCCAGCCAAGCAGACAGAGGATTTTATGTTATTTATTTATTTATTTATTTACTTACTTATTTGGAGCAGAAATAGACTTGGGCCTTCTGAGATCTGGGAGGGCTGGGGGGGGGGGAAATAGTTTGCAAAAGAAAAATAATTATTTTGAAATAGATTTTAATGTACACAGGCCGCAGTGGCCTGAGATGGTATTTTTCAGCTGGGACGTCTCCTTGGCGATCGTTTAAGGACTCAAGTGGGGGGATGCGGTTGGCGGGAACTTCCCGCTGATGCTCATCACGGGAGTTTAGTGGCCTGACTTTAGGCATGGGAGCCTGGAGCTCCTAAACTGTAATCCTGACACATACTCATTATGTGACCTCAAGAAAAAAAACATTTAATGTCTCTGCGGCTCTTCCCTCCAGCTGCTAACAGGGAAGGCAATGTCTTGTAGGGAATTACCAATCAGGAAACCTGGATTAGGTTCCCGGCTCTGCTTTGTGACCCTGGCCAAGCTATTTCCCCTGTCTGTGCCTCAGTTTCCCATCCTTTGTCTACTTAGATTGTAAGCTCATTAAGGCAGGGACCGTTTCTTACAATGTGCTTGTACAGTGCCTAGCGCAATGGGGCTATGATTTTCCTTGGGGCTTCTAGATGCTACTGCTTTGTGTAAGCTGAGCTGGTCAAAAATGAACATTTCACCAGCAAATGGATTTTTTCCACAGAACAGATCCTTTTCAGGGAAAATGTCTGTTTTTGCCACATTGTTTCAGGTTTGCATAGAAAAACTGAAAGCCACAAAAATTGTAAGCAAGTGAAAGCCAAAAGTTTTGTTTTCTGGGTTTTTTTGGACAAAAAAACCCACCAAACAAAACCAACACACCCCCATTTCCCCCCAAATCTCCTTTTTCAATTTTTCATTGGAGAAAAATATCCTTCCCTGACTTCTGTTTATGAGTTCTAAGTATTATTAAGCTCCTCACACGCCTGTAGTGATAACCCTACTTTTAACCCTAAATCATGCCTCTCTAACCTGTTCAAATTCTTCACCCACGTTCACAGGAGAATAGATGAAGGGGAGCAGGTTGGTATAATTAATAGACTTTAAAGGGAGTTTGTGAAAGGCCCTTACAGTAAGTTATTAAGGGAATTTGTTTAAGAAAATCCAATTAAAGACACAAGAAACAGAGAGTAAAAACAACATGGGCCATGCGAAGAGCTTAATAGCAAAGAGCCCAGAGGTCTGTTGTTATATGAACCAGCGACACTCTTATTCAGTATACTTATTAATGATCTGGAAGCCTATATGAAGAATTAGGTGGCAAAATTTGCTGATGATGTGAAGTCACTGGCATTACTCAAGAGTAAGGAGGGCTGTGGGGAACTCTACAAGGAGCAAACTCAACCAGATAATTGGGCAATGCGACAGTGGATGAGATAGGACAGAGATAAGAGCGCCGTAATGCTCATTGGGATGAACACCTGAAAATGACCTGGGCACACTGAGGGAGCAGGGATTAATTGTGGAAAGAGAGCTAAGCTGGAAACCTACTCAGTGAAGACATCTGCTCATTGCTCAGTGGTGGTCAGAAATGTGGATTAGGCATCAAGTGGTCCTAAGAAAGGGGAAGAGAAATTAGGTACACTGGACCCGATCCTCCCATGGTGTGAACGCATGTAGCGCCAAATGGAGCCACACCAATTCACGCTAGCTGTAGATTTTGCCCGTTGGTTTTGCATCCTCACCCTGCATGCTGTGTTTTGGTCCCCGCCTCTCAAAAGGGACAGAGGACTAGAAAAGGTCCAGAGCAGTGCAACAAAAAATGATGGAGAGACATAGGAGAGAAGGACTGTTGGCAAAGAAGGCCAAAAGGAGATATGATAGCGGCATCTAAAATAATAGAGCCAGAACCTCAGCTGGTGGAAATCAGCGTCGCTCTGTGGACTTCAAGGATTTGCACCAGGCAAGGATATGGCCCATAAGGGTTACAAAGAAGGCTGCTTGGATATCCCAGTTTACCTCCTCCCGTGATAGAAAATCAAGGGGGAACAAATATAAAGACGGCTGAAAGGAACTACTTTGTTCACCTGACCTGTGGAACTTGCTGCTGCAGGAACTTACCGCTCAGTGAGACTCAAAAGAAGATTAAAAATGTACATGTACCAGGAAAGCATCCATCGCTACTCTGGCTAGGATACCAGTTACCAGGGCTACCACACCTCCTGTTCCAACTGATCACCAGTGAGGGATAAGAAGATAAGTCCCTCTCCACTATCCTCCCAGGAGAATTAAGCTACAGTGATCTAAGGCCACTTTACTTCTGAACACGGCGATTCAATGCACTTGAACTACTGCTCATTAACTTCACATCTTTAGTCGATTCCTCTTAACTTTCCTGAACGCCCAAGTGTAGACAAGGCCCTAGTATACAGCATGGTCTGACACAGGCTCCCAGGCTCAGATGGGACCCTGAGTCTGCTCTGACATGGCCGGTGCTGCTACGCGTCCTATCCAGTTGGGTTTATGTCTTCCTCTTTGGGGAGAAAAAAATCATATTTTGCAGCAGTGTTGTCACAACAATTGGCTATTCATCATTGTTACTGGGCAGCATTCAAATAGCTGGGCACTCCCAGCACAAGGAGAAAGACACGGGGTGAAATCAATAGCAAAACTCCCACTGACTGCAATGATTTCACACATGGCCCCTATACTGAGGAGCGTCTAGTCTCATGTTCGGCACGATACAGAGCGTGGCTGTAAAGGCAGAAGGAGGATACAGAAGAGATAGAAGAAGGAAGGTTAGAACAAACGGGATCACTTGGCCCTGCATCAGTTGTGCTCACTTCACGGAGGTTCAGTTATCAGGATATTTGGTGTCTTTGGGTTTCAGTTGTTTCGGGGTGGATGGAAAGATGGATAGAGAGATACGCTCAAGTCACAAAAGGAGAATCCAGCCTGTCTCTCACCAGATGGAGACGCAGATGGAATTAATGTCGGGTGACCACCAGAAAGTTTGCTTTGGTTTCTCTGCACGTATCCAAAGCTCTTTGCTCTGGGAATTGGGTCGGACGGGTTCCATCGTTCCCGTGAAATCGTCAGTGCTCTTTAGAGCCAAGGGCCCTGGAAAGGCTTTTATAGTGGGGGGGGGCTGAGAGCCATGGAACCAAACTGTAAACCCTGGAGATAATGGAAACCACTTCAAGCCAAGGGGGTGCGGCAGCCCACCCCGCCCCTCATTCCCGCCCCTATGTTTGGAGCTAGTCAGACTGGAAATAGTGCAGTGAGATCCGGGCACTTCCTGTTCCATCCCCAAGCCCAGAGATGCCGCAGGAAGGTTTCCAACTAAAGATCACGGAGAGGGGGACCCAATGTCCCGATTTTATAGGGACAGTCCCAATTTTTGGGTCTCTTTCTTATATAGGCTCCTATTACCCACCCCACCCCCATCCCGATTTTTCACCCTGGCTGTCTAGTCACCCTAATCATGGAGGAACTTGGTTTCGTTGTTTCCCGTCTCACAAGAGCAGCGGTGCTGGGCCTGAGGGCTGCTCGGCAGCTCGAGTCTCATGGCATGATGCAAAGTGTCCTGGAGCTTTCCCCGGCCCCGGCACCCTTTTGTCCGGGTGCAGTATCTCTTTAAGAATGCTGCTGCACTTGCTCTGGCCCCAGGCCCCAGCGTCTGCTCTTCAGAAACCCATAAACCCTGCGTAAATGGCCGGAGTGCAAAGTGCAGCTGCTCTGGGGAGCCATAACTTACTGGCCTCTCTTGCTCTAATCTACCGTCATTACGTAAGGCACTCACCACTAAAACTCCCTGCGGTATAAGGGCCTAACCCCCTCCCGGTAATTACAACAGCCTCGATTATAGCTGCCCGTGGTTGGATCGTGCACTGGAGAGCCCAGCCCTGCCCCCACCCGCGCTGAGCTGGGAAGGCCGTTGTACGCTCAGAAGAGGGGGTTGGCAGGGCACGGCTCCGATGCCGCCGTTGAGGAAATGCACTGGCAGGCTCTGGCTGGATTCCCATGCAAACAGCCTCGGCCAGGGCGAGGGTGGTCAGAGTGGCGGGTGGCAGGGGGTGCAGGGAAGGGGTCCTGGGCTTTGAAGGGTCTTTTGATGGTAACAGAAGGGGGCCCATGTTCAGACCTGCCGAACACCGGGTGCAACTCTGTCGCCATCATCAGGACTGGGCCCCGAGGGAGTCCCCAGAGGCAAACAGCCTGGCGTTTGGGGAAAGTTCAGTGCTCCTGACATCGTAGGGTGACCAGATGTCCTGATTTTATAGGGACAGTCCTGATGTTTGGGGCTTTGTCTTAAATAGGTACTTATTAGCCCCCACCTCCGTCCCGATTTTTCACACTTGCCATCTGGTCACCCTATGACATAGGCACTGACTCCGTGGGTGATCTGGGGCTCAAGCACCCAAGGGGGGAAAAGAGTGGGTGCTCAGCCCCCACCAGCCACAGCTGTTTGGCTGGGCCGCTGTTCAGCTGTTCAGTGGGACTGCCAATCAGCTGTTTGGTGGCTGGCAGGAGGGGCTCGGGGGAGGGTGGACAGCAGTGAGTGGTGGGCAGGGGGCCTCAGGGGAGCAGGGCTGGGAAGAGGCGGGACAAGGGCAGGATCTCGGGGGAAGGGGCGGAGTGGGGGTGGGGCCTCGGGGGCGGAGTGGGGGTGGAGCACCCACCAGGAAAAATTAAAGTCAGCGTGCATGAAATATCCCATTTGATGGGCTTTGATGACAGGCTGTGAACGGCAGGTCCGGGAAAGAGTGGGAGGCTCAGGAGATTGGGACTTGGATCTGGCACCTTCTGGGTTCAGTTCAGGCTAGTGGTGACCCAAAGCCCCTTCCGGCTGATGGATGCTACGCGCAAAGAGACGGCGGTGCCTAGTCCGGCTCCTGCTGGGATGCAGTCCATCCGCCGGCCGGCTGCGTAAGCAGAGAGGTGAAGCAAAACAGGGCATGGACATTTATCTAGCCAAGCCCCCCTGAGACAATTGCTCCAGGTCAGGCACAGTAAAAGGGACCCAGGACTGGACAGAGCTTGCCTTCCCCTCCCACCCCCTGGTCTCTGCCTGGCAGGGTGGGAAGCATGTCGGCATGGGAGACTCTGTGCAGAAGCAGGAGATGCTGGTCTCCAGGTTCTACCAGCACTGACGCCCCTGTAGAAAGCACCCTGGGGCTCTGGAACAAGGGGTGGGGAGAGGAGAGTCCGGACCCCCCACCGTCCCCTTACTGCTGGAAGTGAGAGTCACAGCTGCAGGGTCCCCGATCTGAGAGCAAACCCTTCTTCTGCAGGGATAGGGCACCCCGCCTCCTCCCGAGGGCCAGCCTGGCTTTGAAACGCAGGGCCGGGGACCAGGTGGGGAAGCCGGCGCTGAACTGCCTCCCAAAGCAAGTTCAGCCGAGGGATGAGTCAGCAACTCTCCCCTCAGGAACTGGTTCATCAGCAGGTTCCAGGGGGTGCCTCAAGGACAGACACCAGAGGAAGCCAGATGGATGACAGGCCTTTGGCGGAACGGCTCGGGGGGGGGGGGGGTACGGGGAGGGGGAGGGAGGGTGGCCTGGGGGATGGCAGAAGAGATTTGGACTGCAAACGCAGCAGGGCACTCGCTCGTACAGGAGGAGAGTGGGGAGCCACCCTCAAACTGGTACCAGCGGCCACAGAGGCCAGCGCATTGTGGTCAGTTGGCTTCTTGGGGAGCCGGGAGGGCGAGGAAGGGGTGCATGGGCACAGGACAGAATTCCCCTTTCACAGGCAGACGTGTGCGGGGGGCTGGGATCGGTAGGTGCAGCTGTAACCTGCCCCCCTCCTGGGTGTGGTGATGTGTCCCATCTAGTGGCACCGAGACCACTTAGAGAGAGAGATTAATGAGTCGGGTCTACAGCCTCAGTTACCAGGCAGTTGGCTTTCAGCTCATGCAGTACAGGATCATGCACTAAGCTCCAGAGGTCCCCGGTTCGATCCCACCCGCCGACGACCGGGGTCTGTTGGCGTTACACAGCCCCCTTCCTTGCACTGAAACCTCGGTGATGCTCCCAAGGTCAGAGAACCGGGGCAGACTCTTGGTCCATCCAGTCTAGCATCCTGCCATTGTCACAGGCCGCGGGTCCCTCCCATCCTTTATCCTGCTGCCCAGAGTGGCCTAGGTAAGGGAGTGATGTATTCCAGAGCAGAGTGTATAGACCAGGGGTGGCCAACCTGAGCCTGAGAAGGAGCCAGAATTTACCAATGTACATTGGTAAAGAGCCACAGTAACACATCAGCAGCCCCCCGTCAGCTCCCCCCACCACACTCCGAGCGCCTCCTGCCCACCGGCAGCCCTGCTAATCAGCACCTCCCCCTCCCTCCCTGCACCTCCCGACCAGCTGTTTCGTGGCGTGTAGGAGGCTCTGGGGGGAGGGGGAGGATCGAGGGCACGGCAGGCTCAGGGGAGGGGGCAGGAAGGGATGGAGTGGGGGCAGGGCCTGTGGCAGAGCCAGGGGTTGAGCAGTGGGCACCCCCCGGCACATTGGAAAGTTGGCCCCTGTAGCTCCAGCCCCAGAGTCGGTGCCTGTACGAGGAGCCGCATATTAACTTCTGAAGAGCCGCATGTGGCTCCGGAGCTACAGGTTGGCCACCCCTGGTCTAGACGATCCCTTATCATCAATGCTTTATGGTACAGTAGCTCCTAGAGGCTTCAACGGAGAGCGGGCCCCGTTGTGCTGGGCGCTGCGCAAACACCCAGCGAGAGCCAGGCCCTGCCCTGAAGAGCTTCCAGTCCAAGTACAGAAGACGGCCAAAGGGTGGGAGAATCGAAGGCATAGCCTCACCATTCCTCCGAGGGAAACTGAGGCACGACATGTTTTAAGGCCTGAACACTCAAAAGAGGCTAGATGCCTACAGCCTTCTTATAGGTGCCTAAATCCCAGTTTGGGCTCCCCTGCAACACTCAAACTCCAGCCTGGCCCTGGAGGTGCCTCGCTCAGGGGTCTAAGTTTACAGGGAAACAGTTCCTCTAGGCACCTATGATTTTTCCTGCAGGCCTGCGCATTGTGTCTGGACTCCTGTCTCCTGCCTGATCACATGCGGGGATCGGTCCGGTATGCACCGTCTGACTGTGGATAAATACTTACCTAGTCCTTGGGCCAGAGAGAGATCCATTGCCTGTGTCTGGAGGCAGAAGGCTCCATTCACAGAGCCCTCTGAACCCGGACCACTGCAAGAGTCACTGACCAGAATAATCCTGCCCTGGGCCAAAGCAGATGGGACCTAACAGGGCCTTTTCCTAGGATTCTGCTGAGCCAAATGGATAGTTTGATGGGGCAATAGGGCTAACCACTGACAGGCTTTTAATCAGCAGACCTCAAAGAGCCGCCCAATCTTTAGCGTCTTTATCTCCATTTCACAAAGGGGGAAACTGAGGCACAGAGAGGCTAAGTGACTCACCCAAGAAGTTTGTAGCCAAGCTGGGGCTTGAATCTGGGTCTCCCAAGGGCTAAATTAGTGCCCTAACCACTAGACCACCCTTCCTCTTACACCTAGCCCTCCTTTCAGCAGGATCACAGCCCAAGCTAACACAAAATAGACTCTGAGCACAACCCCACATCTCTCCCTGCTCCCCTCTCTCGAGGTCCCCTCTCCATCTCTGCACTGATGCTGCTCCACCGCGGAGGGAGGCAAGGAAAAGAAATAAGAACGAGGTCTGATTGCCTGCAGGGCTTGTGACCGATGAAGTAATGTGAACGTTTGGGATGAAATCCTATTCATCAAAGGAAATCTCCCTGGTTTCTCAACACACAGACCTTATCTCTGGCCATTTACTGGATCGATGGGACCTGCTCAGATGCCCCGACGCCCCCAAAAAACATTTACCCAAATGAAACATTTATATATGCATTTGATCTCGAAAATGTAATTACCAGGCTCCGGCCATTGATCGTGTCAGAGCTTATTGACAGGCCCTGATGATTGATAGGCCAGTGCTGGGAGAGTCCTTACCTGACTCCTCCGGACAAGGGATCTCCAAAGGCAGCCAATGAAGCGGCTTCTCACCTGTCTTGGTCCCATTCCGGTAATGCCCCCTCCAGCTGGGGCAGGTCCCTCCGGAACCCATAACCCCCATTCCTGGTTGTCTGGCAGGGATTGCTCCAGGGACACAAACCTCCTGCTCCCTCTAGCATGCCACCAACCCAGCTCTGCCAGCCCAGGGAACAAAGGGCCCAGACTCAGGTCCCTGTGTAACCCAGGCCTGCTCGGTGGGTCCTAGGTTTGAGCCCAGCCGATGATGGCAAGCAGAAGCCCATACCACTTGAGCTAAAGGAGTGGGCCAAGACCATAACAGGGTTCAAAAAAGAGCTAGATAAATTCATGGAGGCCAGGTCCATTAGCTAGGATGGGCAGGGATGGTGTCCCTAGCCTCTGTTTGCCAGAAGCTGGGAATGGGCAACGGGGGATGGATCACTTGATGGTTACATGTTCTGTTCATTCCCTCTGGGGCACCTGGCATTGGCCACTGTCGGAAGACAGGACACTGGGCTAGATGGACCCTTGGTCTGACCCAGTAGGGCCATTTTTATGTTCTTAAACATGGCGCTGAGTACCTCTGCCCTGAGCATTCGGGCCTGAGTGGGCAAATGGGGCTACAGCGCACCCCCTGGTGGGGGTTGCATAGCCACCCATGGGGAAGGAGAACCATTCACATATGGCCTGGAGCTGTCCCTGTGAATGGATGGAGGAGCTGTCACCCCGGAATTTGACATTCCTTCACGTACCCCAGAACTTGAGAGTACTGCAGTCAGCCATTTTGTATGTGCAACCACGTAGCTAGGAATAATCTTAGGCCTTTGTGAGACAAGGGCAGACAGCGGCAGACTTGCAGTTTGTTAATCAGAATGGGAGGATGGACTAGAAAGTTATGGAGGAAAGTAAGTGAAGAGCGACCATGGTTTTAGGTGCCCCTGACATCTTGTTGTTATGGCTAGAAATACAAGCAATGTTTTGAGATAATGAGCAGTTTGTTGAAGTTAGGAGAATAGGTGACGCAGTGGAGGTTATAATGCTGACCTGCTGGGAGTCACTATTGGTTAGGTGCTATTAGAGTTAGCTATAAACAATTAGGGAAAAGTAAATACCTCAGAGCAGTCCAAGGGAGCTTTTCTTTGGGAAAGGAGCGGACATCTAAACTCCCCCTGGAAGTCCGGCTGGTGATCACTCAAAACCCTCTCAGACTGTGGGTTACTATCTCTGGGATGTCCTAACCCTATTACTTATGTCTGTGTGTACTTAATATCTAATACATTGTAGTTTTAGCTAAAAGCATGCTTACGTGTATCAATCTTTCGTCAGACAGAAATCACTGTGGTCCCATTGGTTTATTCCTAACACCACCTGGGGTGAAACAGTTAAGTTACTTTTCACTAGGAGGGTGGTGAAGCACTGGAATGGGTTACCTAGGGAGGTAGTAGAATCTCCATCCTTAGAGGTTTTTAAGACCCGGCTTGACAAAGTCCTGGCTGGGATGATTTAGTTGGTGTTGGTCCTGCTTTGAGCAGTGGGTTGGATTAGATGACCTCCTGAGGTCCCTTCCAACCCTGATATTCTATGATTCTATGATTCTATACCACCGCTTTGGGTTCTCAAACCCCCCAAGTAACAGCGCCAGCTGTACGGTCTCCCCAGCCAAGCTCCCCAGTGGATGACTGTTAGGGTTTGGTGAAACTTTTTTCTTTTTTAAGTGGAAAATTGACAAAATGAATGTGTGTCTGCTGCTGTCCAGGGAAACAGTCACATGTGCCAGGAAACCAGAACCAGAAAGCACCATCTTGGGATGAAAACTAAGATTGGTTTTGGTTATTTGATGAAAAAATTCCAACTTGCTCTAGTGTCACAAGTCCAGTGTGCCATCACCCCAGTCCTCTCTCCCCAGACTGGGCAGCAAGGCACAGTCAGACTGGAAACAAGGTGTACATTTTCAACACTGACAGCAATTAACCATTGGAACAACTTCCCAAGGGGCATGGTGGATTGTCCCCCTCTGAGAGCTTTTAAATCAAGCTGGGCTGTTTTCGATAGAATCTCAGGGTTAGAAGGGACCTCAGGAGGTCACCCAGTCAAACCCTCTGAAAGATTTTTGCCCCAGATCCCTAAATAGCCCCCTCAAGGATTAAACTCACAACCCTAGGTTTAGCAGGCCAATGCTCAAAGCACTGAGCTAACCCTCCCTGTGAAGAGCTGCTCTAGGAATTATTTTAGGGTAGTTCTCTGGCCTGTGTTACACAAGGGACCAGACAAGATGATCACAACAGTCCCTTCTGGCCTTGCAATCTCGAAGCGATGAAGCTAAAAGGAGAATTCAGGTGTCCTAGCACGGCCAATTCCCAGCCTCATGGCTGAGTCTGCTGAATGCCAATAGGGCTGAGGCTCTGGTGATGTAGCCACATGTGCCACCAAGAACTGGACTGGGACTAGTGGCTCACTGGCAATGAACTTAAACCAGTGCCACTGGGGGTAACTAACACACATGGGCACACATGGACAATAATCAGGCAGAGGTATGCGTGCAGACAGGCACACAACATCATGATAGGCACTTGGGGATGTACCTATGGGCACATGCACCCAGGCACCATGGAGCTACACACACACACACACACACACACACACACATTCTTGCAGTGGAAAGGAAGTCTGGCCCTTTAAGACATTCTTCTCTACCTCCTGCTATCTCTTACCTGCAGCTGAGTGACCATGCTGACCGGTGGGGATTCACGATAATTCTGCTGAGCCGCTCACATTTGCAGCTGTGTATCGACAGCCGCTCTGCAGAGTAATGTCTGCACTGCCAGAAGGGAACAAACAAACAAGCAAATGGAAACACACACACACACACACACACGCACACACACACACACACACATCATCCACCACGCCTACATCACATTCAATCACACCACACAGACACCACTCCTAAGACCACACCATGCTGACCGGTCCCCTTTACATACACATGCCCTCCACCAAACACACCACGCCGGGACACACATTGCATCGGTCACAAACTCACACCCATCCCGAACCGCCCCCAAAAGTGCATGCCGAGAACACAGACACACATTGGCCTGCTAAAACCAGGGGTGTGAGTTCAATCCTTGAGGGGGCCACTTAGGGATCTGGGGCAAAATCAGTACTTGGTCCTGCTAGTGAAGTCAGGGGGCTGGATTCCATGACCTTTCGGGGTCCCTTCCAGTTCTATGAGATAGGTAAAAACCCACACAAGCCACGCCACTCACAAACACATACACCCACCTCTCATCGACGCCAACAAACCCACATCTGCAATGCACACGCATCGACATATGTTTCCTGTCCTGACCCCCTTTGTTTCTGCTGCACTGATCCACCCTCTCTTCCCACACCCTGCTCTCTGGTGCTAGCTGCTTACTCCAGCCAAAGCCTGGTTCTCTCCCATCTCGGACATTAAAAAAAATAACCCCCAAAACAAACAAGCCCCCTCCCTTTCAGAGGTGAGCGGGGTGACAGGCACTGATTGATATGGGGACCAGGGGAGGTTAGGGGAACTCAATTGCTCTCTTCACACACACCAGGTCGCCCAGCCACCTGGCAGTTTTTTTCCCCGACTCGGCTGATTTTTCTCATGTTATTCAGCGAATTTCGTGCTCGTGCCGCTGAAAGGTTCTGGATTGACAGCCCTGGAGACCCAAGGCCTCTTTATTTATCACCAAGCGCAGACAGCCTGGGCTGCAACGGGGCAAGCTCCCCCCGCCACAACGTGCTCGAACGCTGCCCTGGAAGGCTCACCTCGAGGAGTTCAGTCCATGGCCCGTTCCATCCTTAGCCTCTCCGCTGGGGCTCCCAACGAGGGGCCAGTCAGAGCCAGATTTGGGTGGGGAGCGTTGTGAGGTAGATGCTTACTCTACCAGGAAATGCACTGAGACCCGCCAAACTCATTTCATCCCCCAATCACCAAAGTAGTTGAGCGTTTACAAGTTGGATGCATAATGTGGGCCTGGAAACAGCCATGAGGTTATAAGAACATAAGAACGGCCATACTGGGTCAGACCAATGGTCCATCTAACCCAGTATCCTGTTTCTGACAGTGGCCAGTGCCAGGGCTTCAGGGGGAATGTACAGAACAGGGCAGTTTTGGAGAGATCTTACCCTCTCTACCCTTCCTGACCTCTGCCAGTCAGAGGTTTAGGTTTGCCCAGAGCATGGGGTTGCATCCCTGGCCATCTTGACTAATGGCCATCAATGGACCTGTCCTCCATGAACTTATCTAGTCCTTTTTTGAACCCACTTGAATTTTTGGCCCTCACTACATCCCATGTCAGTGAGTTCCACAGGTTAATTGTGCATTATGTGAAAATGAACATAAGAACATAAGAATGGCCATACTGGGTCAGACCAAATGTCCATCCAGCCCAGTATCCTGTCTGCCAACAGTGGCCAATGCCAGGTGCCCCAGAGGGAGTGAACCTAACAGGTAATGATCAAGTGATCTCTCTCCTATCATCCATCTCCACCCTCTGACAAACAGAGGCTAGGGACACCATTCCTTACCCATTCTGGCTAATAGCCATTAATGGACTTAACCTCCATTAATTTATTTAGTTCTCTTTTAAACCCTGTTATAGTCCTAGCCTTCACAACCTCCTCAGGCAAGGAGTTCCACGGGTTGACTGTGCGTTTTGTGAAGAAGAACTTTGTTTTAAATCTTCACCTTGTTTGTATTAAACCTGCTGCCTATTAATTTCATTGGGTGACCCCTGATTTTTGTTTTGTGGGAAAGGGTAAATAATGCTTCCCTATTCCCTTTTCCCACACCATTCATGATTTTATCAGATTCACCTTTAATCGTTTCTTTTCTAAATTGACCAGCCCAAATCTTTTTAGTCTCTCCTCATACGGAAGCCATTCCAAGCCCTTGATCATTTCTGAACTTTTTCAAGTTCCACAGTCTTCTTTTTGAGATGGGGCGACCAGAACTGGACACAGTATTCAAGGTGTAGGCGCACCATTGATTTATATAGTGCTATTATGATATTTTCTGTCATATTTTCTATCCCTTTCCTAATAGTTCCTAACATTCTGTTAGCTTTTTTGACCGCTGCTGTGCATTGAGCAGATGTTTTCAGAGAACTATCCAAGAGGACTCCAAGATCTTTTTCTGGAGTAGGGACAGTTAATTTAGAAGCCATTATTATATATGTGTAGTTGGGATTATTTTTCCCAATGTACATTACTTTTCATTTATTAGTGCTGAATTTCTTCTGCCATTTTATTACCCAGCCACCCAGTTTTGTCACCCCTGTAACTCTTCACCGTCCGTTTTGGACTTAACAATCTTGAATAATTTTGCATCGTCTGAAAATTTTGCTGCTGCACTGTTCATGCTCTTTTCCAGATCATTAATGAATATGATGAACAGCACAGGTCTTGGTACAGTTCCTTGGGGGACCCTGCTGTTTACCTCTCTGCTTTGTGAAAACTGACCATTTACTCCTACCCCTTGTTCCTATCTTTTTATCAGTTACTGATCCATGAGAGAACCTTCCCTCTTATCCCATGATTACTTTGTTTCCTTAAGAGCCTTTGGTGAGGGACCTTGTCAAACGCTGTCTGAAAATCTAAGTACATTATGTCAATTGGATCACCCTTGACCACATGCTAGTTGATGCCCTGAAAGAATTCTAGTAGATTGGTGAGGCATGATTTCCCTTTACAAAAGCTGTTGACTCTTCCCCAACAAATCGTGTCCATCTATGTGTCTGATAATTCTGTTCTTTACTATAGTTTCTACCAATTTGCCCAGTACTGAAGTTAGGCTTACCGGCCTGTAATTGCCGGGATCACCTCTAGAGCCCTTTTAAAATATCAGTGTTACATTAGCTACCTTCGGGTCACCTGGTACAGAGTCTGATTTCAGCGATAGGTTACATCCCACAGTCAGTAGTTCTGCAATTTCACATTTGAGTTCCTTCTGAACTCTTGGGTGAATCCCATCTGATCCTGGTGACTTAGTACTGTTTAATTTGTCAGTTTGTTCTAAAACTTCTTTTATGGACACATCGGTTTGGGACAGTACTTCAGATTTGTTGTCCCAAAAGAACAGTTCTGTTCTGTTCCCCCACAACCTCTGCAGTGAAGACCAATGCAAAGAATTCATTGAGCAAGGCAGCGGCCTTGTCTTCCCTGAGTTGTAATTTAATATATATCAAATGAACGCTTTGGGGCCTCATTCTGCCATTTTTATATGGGTGTAGCTGCATTAACTTCCCTGGAGTTACTCAGATTTGCACGGGCCAGGGGCAGAGGAGAATCAGATGCATTATTTCTGAATAAACACAGCAGCTGACTCACTATTGCCGTCTGTCTCGTGCAGTCATTACACCAGTGTGCAGAGGGCATAAAATGTCACCATTTGGGGCACTGATGTAAATAACTTCCCAAGGTGCAGAGTGATGGCAAATCAAGCTCATGAGGTTTGCTCTGTGGATGATTGCCAACAGTAGGAACAAAGTCCAAGCCAAAGTTAATTTAGCAGGGTCAGAAATTAACTGTCAACCCTTGGCTACCGGGCCTTGCACAGCTCCAGTCCGGTCTGCTTCTCAGACCTCATCTCTTATCACGTCTGCTCTGCCAATGATGCCTGCTTAGGTGCCCCATTTGTTTCCTTCTCCCATCTCTGTGTTTCTTTGCACTCCATGTATGGAGCGACAAGTGTATCTGAGAGCAAAATGGCGCCCTGAGCAAGCATGTTACTGCATACACGCTCAACAAGAGATAGGCCATTGCTGGATCCCAACAGTCAGACCCTACAAAGCAGGAGCCCACCCATCCCTGGTCCCAATCCTGGCTCTTGATGAGTGGCTAGTGATCTCCCAAAAGGGTCCCTGGATTCACAATCATGGCTTGAATTTGGAGTCTGCCACAAAGCCCATTGTAGGGTTCCCCCCGTGGTGGTATTCAATAGCTTCACTAAGGATACCTCAGGGCCAATTTTCTGATTAAAGCTGGTCAAACACATTGAATCAAAACTTTTTTTAGCCCAAAAGTGGCTTTTTGATTAAATGGACATTGTCTCTTGAAAAATCGCCATTGTTGTTGATTTTTTTTTTTCAGGTTTTCATAGAAAAACCAAAAAACGAAAACTCCAAATTCATGATGTTTTCGAGGGGCAAGAACTGATTAGCTAGTTTTGTTTTCAATAACCGAAAAACAAATTTTTTGTTGTTTTTTTCAATTTTCAGATGAAAACCCAAACAATTACATGAACGTTTTAATTTTCTTTGGAAGTTTTCATAGTAGAGAAAAAAATACATTTCCTGGCCAGTTCGCCTCCCAGTCCTGGACTATAACAGTGTTTGTCTTTTTCTTCTTCTTCTTCTTTTTTTTAAAAATAATCTTTTCATTTAATATTTCTGAAAGACACCTACCCATTGTAGATCCCGTTAAGATGTCTAAAAGCCACGAATAACAGCCTCCCTTTGCACGGTAATGGCCGTCTGGCTTACAATAACAACACCTCAAATGTATCCCTAAGGGGGGGTAAAAATACAGATATAATATCAGCTGCGAATCCCCTTCAGCAGGAGAGGTAACCACTTTATACCCAAGGAGGAGGATACCGGGAGAAAAATCAAATTGGAAAATGATGAGCAAAGGGAGATAGTGTAGCCACTGCATAAATACTCTGTTGGTTCAACGTGAGAACAAGGCAGATCTGAATACCAAGGGCCCAATTCTCCTCTGACATACACCAGTTCAAAACCAGGGCAAACGGAGAGCAGCTGTCTTGCTGGGAGATATGCTTTAGCCATAACACAAGCTACCGGACTTTATGCAGGGATGAAGGGGTGAAATGTAATGGCCTGTGAGATACCGGAGGTCAGACTAGATGATCACCCTTCTGGCCTTATATTCTATGATTCGATTAATTTCACTGGAGTCACCCCTCATTTACATCAGGGTAAATGATCAGCCAGTTTTCGATGCCATGGTGATGGGCACAGTGTAAAAAGCCTGCCTGGTTAAACTAGAATGGCCGGGTGGGACGTAGCATGTTCCAATGAGCTTGGTCTAAGGGCAGGAGTCCTGGGTCCCATTCCTATCGCCACTGTGTGGTCTTAATGGAGACACCAGTCCAGGGCTTACGTTTTCTAAAATGCCCATTTATCCTGATTTTTGGCAGCCAAACAAGAGGGCCTGGTTTTCATCAATGCTGAATACCCACAGTTCTAGCAGGGGTCAATGGGTACTCAGCACCCCAGAAATCAGGTCCACAGCATCTCCAGCTCAGCACCCCCAAAAAGAGACACCTGTTATTCCTGAGTGAATAGGGCTTAACCCCCCTGTCCGTGCCTCAGTTTACCACACTGTAAAATGGGGCTAATGCTGTTTACGGCCCTTTGGGCTGGAGAGCTAGAAAGTGATATTCTGGGAATAGATTTCCCCCCCTCCCACTCCCAATATTATAGAGCGGCTGGCAGGATGTTCTCTGTAAAGGTTTTGAGACCCTGGCCCTGGTCTATAATTGCCTGGATCCTGGCACATGGTAGAAGCTGGTCTTGGAAGAGAGGTAAGAGATTGAGGTACAGGCTGATGTGGGAGTCGGGGGTGTCTCAGTATTTGCCTATGAGCTGCTGCGTGCCTCGAGGGATGAGCGCACTGCGTTTTCAATAGTTGGCAGGGTGCACCAGCCTGCGGACGGGCCCATTTCATTATTCCAAATCAAACCAGCTCCCTGATCGCCGAGTGCTGGGAGGCACCGCGGATGCCAGTGGGCGCCGAGCCTGCTAGTCACAGAGCTGAACGGCAGCCCTAGACATCAGCTCTTCTCTGCAACTACCGAAGGAGGGGGAAAGTGGAGGAGTTCCTAGTGAGGATCCAGCCCGGATTAGAGGGGAGCAAGAGCGGCCCCCCCCTCCGCCCTTCCCCGATGGCTGTGTGGTGAAATGAGTTTGTTGGGTCTCAGCCCAGGTCCCAGTGGGCTCGTGTCCTCATCATAAAATGTTCCACCCCAGCGGGCCCTAAAAGGCCGCCTTATTGGGATCCAGGGCTGGATGGCGCCTGGAGACCGAAGGCCTCTCTCGCCCCAGTGGGGGATCCCCCGGGGCAGGGCTGAGGGGTGGTAGCGGGGCTGCGGGCAGAGCTGCGTTGTGCCTGCTCTGTGGCCGCTCTTTGATCTGGCCCCTTTCAGCAGCACGCAGATCACCACCAGAAATAGGGAACCCGCAGCGGGGAGCGACATGCCAGCCACTGCCTTGTGCCCGGGGCGCTGCAGCCTGGGCATCACCCCAAGCCCTGCTCTGCCGCTCTAGGTCCACTTTGTTGAGGGTGCTGCCCATCTCAGGCTAAATGCCTGGGCCAGCATCGAATCAGGGCTTGGCAATGATGCGCCAGCCAGCTCACTCTGACCCCTCGGCCTGTCGGAGGCATTTCGCCTCCCCGCTCGCCAGCCCGTCTCCTCTGGAGAGGCGTCCAGTCGAGCTCCTCTCACAGAGCGAGAGCAAAAGAACTTCTCCGAGCGGGGAGGAAAAGGGGAGCGCAGAGGGTGAGGAAGGGGTTAACAGTCCTAGGGGCTGCACCAAGCACCCCGAGATGGGCATTCCCCTGGTTGGACTTGGCAAGCTCCTGCCCAGCTCCCAGGGCTGGCACAAGGAGGCAAAGAGGGGCTGTGGGCTAAGCACACCCAGGGGAAGGCAGACTTCCTCACAGCCCATTTGTGCAGGCTTTTTCCAAGCCGTGCTTTATTTACCTGTTCAATATCAGAGAGCAATTCCCACAGCAGCCCTAACATTACACGCTAGAGCGCTAACTCGGCAAAAGAAAACTCTCTCTTAAAGGGGCACACACGCACACAGAGTCTGCATATATTCCCTGTCTACACAGACATGGGCACACACACACACACACACACACACACACACACACAGAGTCTGCGTATATCCCATGCACACACACACATGCACACAAACACAGTCTGCATATATTCTCTGTCTACACACACACACACACACACAGTCTGCATATATCCCGTGCACACACACACACACGTGCACACAAACACAGTCTGCATATATTCCCTGTGTCTACACACACACATGTGCACACACACACACAGTCTGCATATATTCCCGGTGTCTCCACAAACACACACACACAGTCTGCATATATCCCATGTCCATACACACACACACGTTCACACACACACACAGTTTGCATATATTCCCTGTGTCCACACACACACACACACACACACACACACACAGAGTCTGCATATATTCCCTGTGTCCACACACACAGGTTGCAAACATACATTGCATACTGCAAACCTGCACCAACCTGCTCCGGACGCTCACCGCATACACATGCATGCTGCAGACATGCTGGCTCTGGAGCACTTTGCCAGGGCGGGGTGGGGACGCTTGCCCCGGCACTGCCCATACTGGAATGGTTTGTGGGTAGATAGAGCCCTTCTGACTCCAGGCCTTTCCCTTACAGGCAATCCAGCCAGACGCAGAAATCACGGACAGCCTCTGGCAGCCGAGAGACGGGAGCTAGCAGAGAACTAGGTCAATCAGGCTTGGCCATAAGGTGCATGGCTTGAATAAGCAGCCTATAAGTGGATGTCCCCATGAGCGAAAGCTGGATCGAATCCAGCATCTCCCTTCTGACAGCAGCTCTAGGAAATGGCTGCAGTCAGCCTGAAGGCAAACTTTTTAATACAGACTCCTCGGGCCAGGGAGCCTCTTCCATGGGGCGAGCTGGGGATGGCCACCCGCCCTGATTTTGCTGGAAAGGTTTGACGGCCCTGCCTGCAAGTTGCAGCCTGTGGTCATGCCACCGAGGGCTGGCCTTGGAGAGCCCTTGTGCCTTCGCTTTGCATCAATGCGCAGCGCCGCCGTGGATTCGCCCCAGGGCAAAGCAGCTCAGGGCTGTTTCACGGATGGCTCAGGGGACAGCCCCTGGGGAATTTGGTCGCTATCCCATGGGGCTAGGAGAAGGTGGGGCCCTTAAGTCAGACTGCCAGGAGCCCACGAGGCAACGTGCCACCTCAGGAGACCTGGCAGCACCCCCGGGATGCGGGCGGGTGTCTTGACAGGCCCAGCGGCTGCACAGGCAGTGGGGAGCCAGGGTGGGGATGGAGAAGAGCCGCTGAGCGCCTGGTGGGTCCGAGCGCATCCTCCCTCTGTGAGCGTGACCGGCCCAATGAGGTGGCGTGACATTCCCTCCACTCCCCCCCGAGTCGCACCTGCCTGGCTGCCTCCCCGATTTGCTCAGCCCCGCCTCTCTCCAGTGCAGCTGACGTGGCATTTGTGGAGAAACCAGGCCCGGGGAGGCGCGAGCCGGAGAGGCGATTGGCCATGCTTACGGGGGAATGAGCTTTCGCTCCGAGAGACGCGCTCCCTCCCTCACACCTGAGAGACGTTTCCCATCTCGGGCTAAATCCCATTTCCATTTCCCCGGCAGCCCCTTGATTTATTTAATTCCCCTCCCTCCCCCACAGCCCTCCCCTGGTGAAGATCCCCTTGATTCCAGCTGAGCTGAGATTGGCAGCCGGGGACCGGGAAAAATCAGAGAGGAGACAGGCTTGAGCTGTGGAAATTAATGCAATGGCTCCAAGGAACTTTAACTCCTGAGCGGAATAGACTCGGCTTCCTACAGGGACGCGCAGGGGGTGGGGTTTTACAGCGATAGCTTGGAAACGAAATGAGGCCAGCCGGCGACTTGAATTCAGGATGCGGCAGAGACGAGGCGGGTGCACACAAAATAGCCCTGCAGTAGCTCAGGTGTTCTTGGGCTGTGGTCACAGCAGTGCTTGCAAATCAAGCAGCCAGAGCCTAGCCTAATAGTTGTATGGGAGACTTGCAGGGGGAAACCCAGGGTGCTGCATGCAGTGCTGTGGGTGATCCTATAGGTGGCCCTTTCCCGGGTAGATGTCTTCCTATGTGTCCTAGGTACAAGGCAGCCCCATAGCTACCTTCCAACGCACCTGGGGCAGGGCTCATGAGATTACAAGATGTTCAGGGCAGAGACCTGGTCATGCCCAAACGCCGGGCACGCTGTCGCAGCTCAAGAACAGATGCGTCTGTCGGCGAGATACCAGAGAAGGGTCTGAGCTGAACAGCCCTGGCTGTCCGTATGGAGGAATTTGAATACAGAGCCCTGCACCACACTGGGTCAGGGCAAAACCCCGGAGCCTAGGGCGCCAGCCTGGATGTGAACTTTGCAGCTCAGGCCTGTGTATGATCCGTGTGTGCATGCAGACGCACTCCTACCCAGGGGCCTAGAGAGCTGCTTGCCACGGAAAAACGCCGAATTTGCTTTTTTATAGAGAATCTTGAGGTTTTACAGTTTGTGAAAAAACATAAAACCATATCCAGTAGAACCCTGTTTATCCGAGCTTCCGTTATCCGGCTCGCCATGTTCACCCAAGCCCCCGCCACCCGGCGGGGCCTCAGGCGCTCAGCCCCTGGGGGTTCCGTTAATACGGAGAGCCAGATAACGGCGGCTCGGATAAACTGGGGTTCTACCGTATACCAATGAAACGTTGTGTTCAACTGATACCTAAATATAGTGTGGCTAGGGAAACTGAAGGTCAGCGTTTTAATGGCAAAAAAAGGCGGGTTTTTACCTTTTTCTTAATCAGAGAATTTCAGGGTTTTTTGTCACGGGAAACACGGCTCCCCGCTCATCACATCTAATGTCTGAGAAAAGAGCAAGGTCGGGTGACAGAATGATCCCTCCTTGTCGTCCAGCACAGTCACAAACCCTGGTACTGCAGGAGACTCCCTGCCCCTCTCCTGGGCACATCCTCCAAGGTGTTCAGGCTCTGAATTTCCAGCTGAAATCAGTGGAAGTTAGAAGCCTAAATACGGTCAGAGATCTGGGCCTGATTCCCTCTCATCTGCCTGTCCCCGACAGACAGCGATGTAGAATGCTGGAGCATGGGAGAAGGAAAATCCCCACCCCAGGAAGAGAAGGCCTCTCTGTTGGTGGTGGCAGATGTGTTAACCTGCCTGAGTCTAACACCGCTGATGAATGGCTCCCTCCACAAGAAAAAATAAATCTGGCAGCAGCAGGCCCCATCCATCAGCAGCTCTTCACTCACCCAGGGGTTAGCACTGTCCACTTCTCCTTGGCTATTATCCAGGCAGGCTTGGCCCACTGTGCCACCTCTGCCTCTTCTGTGCTATCTGACACCCCGGATGGATATTTGTCTGGGGGCAAAGAGGCGGGAGCTGCAGTGGGGAGACCTTACGAGGGGTTTGCAGGGACTCCCTACCACCTGGCACAATAAAACCCAGACATCGTGGCACCTGGATTAGAGGTTTAATAACTATTAAGAGGGGGACACTGGGAACATTCAGTGGGAACGGGACCCAGGCCGGCTCATTCCTGTGGTGTCAGTAGTGTTTACATCTGAGACATTCGTGGTGAAAGCGTATTGGATACCACGCCCGCCAATCCACCCCAACGCTGGCCTATCACTCCCCTGCTCTTCCAGCCCTGGACTCCCAATTGTCGCCAATGCTCTCCAGTTCTGGCCCATTGTACTCCCTATTGTTCCAGTTATGGTCTCTCCAAAGGCCAAGTTTGACCGTGTTTTTCTACTAAAGAACATGGGCTCCTGTGCAGATGACAAGCTATAAAATAAGATTCCAGGACTATCACTCCGGCTGTGTCACGCTGAAGCCTAGAACGGCTGTGGAGTCAGTGTGAAATGACGGAAACAGCAGCGAGCATGGTGGAGGGCTCTTTTTGTTCTGAATATCACCAGGTTCAGTCATCACTGGGATTCCCACTCTGCTGCCATCCAATTTTTAAGTTCTTTACAAATGACACCCGGGCAGTACCACACCAAGAGTCCTAGACCACCATGAGAGCGGCGGTAACGCAGCAAATCACCACCTTTACTCTGCAGCTAATTTGCATGCAACCATTTCATTGGTTGGATGAGGGAGACTGCCCAGACGGTGAATTACATGGCCCACCTGCCACAGCTGAGGTTCTATCCAATGAGGGGTACAGTTGGCTGCAGGCATGGTCTGTGGTGACACACCTGAAGGCACCATGGCAGCTAGCACTGTGTCACCTGTGCCCAAAGGCCTGTACATGGCTCTCTTCCTGCAACCGGTTCAATCCTCAGGGAGGGGAGGCCTTGAGAGTGTCTTTGTAACTGCTTTGCACGGTCCGCCCTCCGCCTAGCTCTGTTTGGTTGGAGCATCCCAGGAAGTATGGCCCCGCATGCTGCTCTGTGGGCATGCCCGGCGGGGGCACCATTCCCCTGGCTGCCCAGATTGTCCCCCAATGAACAGAGATGATGCCATGCTCGACAGGGGGGACACAGCTCAACCACGGCTTATTAATAACAGCAGCAAGACATTGCTCTTGTAGAACACGTTCCAGCAATGGAGCTCAAAGCGCTTCCCGAAGGAGGTGTGTACCATCACCCCCGTTTTGCTGCAACCACGTCAGAGGAGGGAGTCGCACCTCTAATGCAAACAGGGCTGCGGAGCTCGGGGGGCATTGCCCAGAGCTCTGTACGTCACATGGGGCTGGACTAGCTTCGCTGCGTGTAGCGCAGGACAAGCTGGGCGTGGATCGTAGCCAATCCTTGGCTGGGTGGAGGACTTCCAGCTGCAGCTGCCCAGTCTCCGGCCAGCCCAACAGCACAGCCGAGCCACAGCAGGGCTGCCTGATTTATCCCTCCGCCGGGTCGGCCAATGGAGTCGGAAAACCTGCTCTGAAGCTCAACCGCAACAATGGATCTCTGTCTGTTAAATGCACACGCTCACAGCTGCCGTCTCTTCTGGGCCTGTCCGGCTCGTAGCCTTGCCCCAGCACTGGGCTGGCCTTGTTCCCAGCTTTGTTCCCGTCCTGCCCGGTCCCCCGGGTCCTATGGGCTTCCTGACGCCGGCTCCATCCACTGGCTCCAGCGCCCGACTCACAACTCCTGCTGCACCCACTAGGCCTGACCGCCCACGTCCTGGTGTGTGACACAAGGTGTTTGTCTGACCTGACCCAAGGACAGGGATCCCACACCCTCCCTCAGAGGGAAGGAACCTGAGTGCTGATCGCAGGGGAGACTGGATCTGTGTGCAGATGCCAAACCTTCTTCAGAAGTCAGGGGGTGCTCAGATCTAGGGGGTGGGTTTGGGCACCTCTTTCCTTGAAATAAGTGTTGGGCAACTCCTCCAGCTCTGGTGTAACTCTCCTGAACGCAGCTGGTCTCAGAGATGAGCTTGGCCCCATCTGTGTGACCCGGGGATTCTGAACGTATGGAGTTTCAGAAGTGAACTCTACCTAGACTATTTGGAGCTGAGGGACATCCACAGAGAGGTCATTGCCCCACCTAGATGTGCAGGTTTGACCCCTGACTTTGAAGCCACAAGATCTCGAAAGTCACCATACAGGGAATAAACACACAAGTGGTTGCATTATATTTTTGACCATTATTCATTTGCACAGGTAGGCTCGTTAATTTCCAGACACTGCACTGGTATACGCTCACTGTTCCCACTTTGCCGGGTACAGACACACAGGCCCTACAATCACTAGTGGGGCTAGAACCCAGAACTTTCAGTTCTGGGAGCCCCCATGCCTCTGCTACTTGAACTAAAGGAGCATCTGCAATAACCGCGACTTGTAGCTGGGCATTTATCCGTTGTACGTGACCCACTACCGGGCCACAGGATGACACACCCTTAAAGCCCGAGCCTACGTGCTTCCGGGTACTCTTCCATTGGCGACAATGTGAGCTTGGGGTGCTGAGGGCAATACACTGGCTTGGTGCATGAGATCATGGCTCTCTCTAGTGCCAGCGACAATGCCCTGCTCTTTACTCTCTGCCCACAGTCTCTTCTTTTGCCCCAGTGGCACAGGACTGTCATGCTGGCGCTGACAACTGCAGAGTCTGTCCCGGGAGGGAGATGGCCAGAGTTAAAGGTCTCGTAGCACGTGGCAGATCCAGATCCTTGCTATATAAGCAGATCATTTTACAGATCCTGATCGGGCAGGAGAAGAAACCCAGATCTTCACTATGGCTGGGGGCTCTTGATCCAAGCACAGGTGAGACGTCCATCCGAACCCCTCCCCGCAGCTGCCCCAGGGCGATGCCCATTTCACTACGCCATAGGGCATCGGGGATTTCCTGCCCTGTGCATGTGTCGCTCCCACCACCATGGCTTCGAAACACGGCATTTGTGCGTTAATCGATAAATATGAAAATGAAGAGCAGCAGCAGACGCATTGCCATGTGCCCTGTAAGGAGAATGGATGCGGGGTGCGCCAGATCACCGAGAGAAAAATCAATGGGCAGGGATGGGATGACATCATATCACCATTATTGTATCATCAGGTCCTGGCCACCAATTTGTAACTTGGGTTATCACTCACTCTCTGAATCTATTACCGCCAGCATGGCATCTCCCTCTATAATCCCACCCTTTCTATTAACGGGACACCATGGGGTTAAAAGCTAACAGGCCCCAATCGTGCCCTCAAATCGGTGTCACTCCACTGATTTCCTCCTCATTCACACCAGCATGGACAAGAGGCAAATGAACGCCCACAAGTTTCCTCATCTGTGTGACATAGAAGCACTTGGAACATTAAATGGGGAAGGACTTTGGGAAAAGAAATCAAATGGACTCTCCCTTATTTGTTCTGTTTGCTGTGCAGCCAATTCTCATAATTCTATTGTGAGTCTTGGAATTTTTGGTGGTATTCTT
Source organism: Trachemys scripta elegans (assembly GCF_013100865.1). Classification (NCBI taxonomy): domain Eukaryota; kingdom Metazoa; phylum Chordata; order Testudines; family Emydidae; genus Trachemys; species Trachemys scripta. The sequence goes on along the minus strand of NC_048299.1, from coordinate 278,106,038 downwards.
ACAAAGTCCCAGCTCCTGGAGTCAAGTGATTAGGCGAGAATCTCAGTTTCCATTAAAAAAAAAAGAGAGAGAGAGAGAGAGTAAATTTCTAGCCCTTATGGTTGCAGAGAAAAACTCGAAAACGTGACCCTAGAGCTGCCTAAGGGATCGAAAACCAGAAAGCAAATAAAAAGCACCTAACATTTTTTTTGTTTTAAATTTTCATGGTTTTTAAAAAAATCTAATAATCCCCAAGTCATAATTTTTGACTCATTGGGGTTGGCAGAACTGTGTGTGTTTACTTTGCCTCTCCCTTGATTTCAGCATTGGGAATGGAAACAGCCTCGTCCATTTCTGTTTTGCGTAGCCTGAGTTTCTAATCAATTTCAGTTTCACCCGCTGCCCTATTTAGGTTTCTAGCATGGCAGGAGAAGGCGCGTTGGTTTATTTGAACAAAACCTCAGTTCTTGTTGGATTTTTCTTTTAAATCATGGGAATATTTCTCTTTCGGCTTTCGCCAGATTGGACAGGTCAGCATCCCTTTAACTACAACCTATCACCTTCTGTGTGGCAGGAGGTTGACAGAATGTAAACTCGCAGGCAGAATCGGGAAATTAAGGTGTTAGTCTCCACAGCAACATTAGCTCAGTAACGTGACACATGTGGAGCATTTTAAATGACTGCTTATGCAATTAAACATGAACTTCAATATACAGATTACAGACATCTAGGCAAGGAGATGGTATCTTTTAACTCAGTGAGACTGAATACAGTCCAGATTAAGCTGCATATTAACACCACATAATTAACCAGGGAAACATCAACTCATCGCTCTCGGTAAGAACCCTCGTGTGGCGTTATTAGACAGGAAGTGTGGCCTAGCAGTTAGAGGTGGCGACTGGGTGGCAGAATGCCTGAGTTCTAGTCTCACCTCTGCTACTACCTAGCAGGTCTTGAGCCAAGTCATTTCACCTCCCTGTGTTTCAGTTCTCCCCACGTGTATAAATTGGGATAATGAGTCAAATTTACTCCACAGGCTGACTGTGGGGTTTAATTAATTGATGCTGGTAAAGTGCTTTGAGAACTTCAGATGGGAGGGGGGGAAAGAGGGGCAAAGTATTAGCAGTATTTGTATGTGCAGAGGCTTCACTTAGGATCACAGCCCCATTGTGCAAGGTGCTGTACAAACATAAAGAAAGAGAGAATCCCTGTCCTGAACAGTTCCCAATCTAAGTGGATGAGACAGGCAGAGGGTGGGAGAAAAGGGGGCATTAGTATCCCCATTTTACAGATGGGGAATTGAGCCACAGAAATTATGGCTGGGATTTTTGAGTGTGGGTGTCCGTACTAAGACTCGTTAAAGGGTCTTAGTTTCCAGACAGTGCCGGACACCTGCCTTCAAAATCAGGCCCCTTTAAAGGGTCTTGAGTTGGGCACCCAAAAATCACTCACCACTTCTGAAAAATTGTGCCTTGAACTGACTTGCTCAGGGATCTCGAGTTCACTTCCCAGGTCTAGTGCAGATCTCCCGAATGCCAGGTCAGCCCCTTAGCCACCAGACCACCCTGCCTCTCAAGATGGAAAACGTAGATCAAAAGCGTCCAGCACCTACACAGGTTCTGGTACCCTGAATCAGCCCATCCGTCCCCAAGGCAAGCACCTCTCATGGGCAGTGCTAACTGCCACTGATTCAGACGTGAGTGGTACCCCAATGCCTCTCTGCAATACTACATGAGGGGAAATCCCTTTTTGACCTCAGCAGTGATCAGCCGATACCCGGCAGCATGAGATTTCATTATCCGTCTCCGAGACTGGGTAGCTGCAAACACAGACCTGTGCTCCTAGCACGGTCTAATGACCCAGCCCATTAGTACTCGTCCCTGGTGTCACCCAGGTCAAGCCTGTGGCTTGGCACCAACATTAGATTTGTCCTTTGGACTCCGTGTCCTCAGTGCAGGAATAGGACTTCACCCGCTGGCTAGATAAAAACTGGGCAGCTTTATCGGCTCTACATTTACCGGACGTTAATGTGACCGAGCGATTCCTTTGTTCTTCTGTCATGGGACAAGCTCATCCGAAGGGAACCATAGTAGGAATGGATGTAAAGACCCTATTAGATCATCTGTCCCAGCCCTGCCAATCCAGACTGTACAATGGGAAACATTCATCAGAGTTCTAGCCAGTCTAGTTTTAAATGTCCCACACTCCAGGGCTTTCCACGTCCCTTGACACCTGAGCATTTTCTGATATGTTCCCACTCTCAGTTCCATCCCATCCCCACTGGCCAGATCCTCTGGTGCCACCTGAAATAATCCCCCTCTCCCAGTGAAGTTCACCCCCTTCTGACAGTCATCAACTACTAGCTTTTAGTTCTCTCTTAGGCTAGCGTTTCGGGGTGCTCGACTCACCGCCGAATGGTGCCTCCTCCTGGCCGTTCGGGGGATTAGCTCTGCCAGGTCGATGCCCCTTCCAGCAGTTACCCTCTGCCGCTTTCTCAGTCCACAGGCCCCTGTCTCGCTCCCGGAACCGCAGCGTCCTCTTCGTGACGTGGTCCTCTGGCCGGGTCACGGTGTGGTTTCCCCTTCCGGGAATGGGTATCAAAGTCCCTGCTCACCCACAGTCTCAGGCCGTCCTCTCATTCACTGCCCCTGGTGGCACTCCCTCAGCGGCTGGCAGGGGAACCCAGCCTGCCCTCTGCTCTGGGGTCCGGCTCAGGGACCCTCTAAAAAGCAGCCATGGTGCAGTTCCCTCCTGTACCTTGCTGCCTTTCCCTGAGTCTCTTCCTTACCTCCTGGCCCTCCCCACTCCTCTGGGTTTGCCAGCCTCACCACTCCCTCCTCCCAGGGCGTAACCGTGGGCTACTTGCCTGTATAGCCCCCAAACACGCCTCCCTTCTCCCAGGGAGTAACTGCAGGCTACCTCCCTGATGCCCCTCCCCCCGTTCCATTTCCCTGTCTTTATAGGAGCTGGCCTGTTCCACACAGGTGAACTTCTCCTAATTAGGACTTTTTCCCCCAGGCATAATTGCAGCCTGATTGGCTGATTGGGCCCTTGGCCCAGTTTTGCTCTTGCCGGGCCAGCGTGATCCGTATTGAGCTTTGTTAGGCTTCAGTGGGGCCCCAGGGCAGCACCGGCATCTGCCCCCATCTAGCTGCATCTGTTGCCCGTGATCATTCCCGATGGGACCAGGGGCCGGACCTTGCATTGCTCCTGTGCTCTGAAGACTCTGCCGTTTGTCCATGAGGAGCCAGGCCCTGGACATGTTACGCTGCAAGTCGAGGCTCACCCCAGCGAGATCCGAAGGGACCATTCACTCCGCCATGGGATGTGCTGCTCCGGCTTTTGAATTCCAAGGTGGCCTTGCAAACTCATGTTCCGTTTGCTCTCCGGTCTCACCCCAGGTCTCTCTCCGGATTGTGGCTTGACTCTTTGGGCCCCGAATTATTCCCCTGCCCTCTGGACTGATGGACTAGCTGGAGTTTTCTCAAGCACAATCTCATTGTAATTTCCTGTGGATGTTTCTAGTTTCTCTCCATGTCGGTCCCTCTGAGCAGTCCTCCTTCCTCGGTGTGGTATTTGCCACTCCGGCCGTGTTAGTGTCATCCGTCAATTTCACTGGCAGGATGTTTAGTTCCTGTTCCAGGTGACTAGACAGGATGCTAAATAAGACCGGATCAAACTATTCCTCGCCACACCCACTAGGCACGTTCCTATACCATGATCCATTGATGTTAATCAGCATCCTTTATTCACAGTCCTCGAGCCAGTTTTCAGCCGCGTGCCAGCCGTCCGAACCAAGCCAACTGTAATTAATTTTTCAAGTCAGATTTTGCCAGGCACCGTACCAAATCCAAAAATAGCACAATACAGCCTCCACTTTCCCTTCAGCCACTCATGTCGTTACTTGATTTAAAAGACCAATCACATTTGTTTGGCAAAATGTATTTGTTATAAGCGCCTCCATGCTGCTCCTTGTTCCTGGTTCCACCATCCTCTAGATACGTAGTGAGGGGGTTTTCTAGTCATCCCTGTGCCATTGTTTGACATGGGATAGGAATTGCCAGGAGCTGGGAGTGGATGACAGGGGATGGATCACTTGGTAATTGCCCTGTTCTGTTCATTCCCTCTGGGGCACCTGGCATTGGCCGCTGTCGGTAGACAGGACACTGGGCTAGATGGAGCTTTGGTCTGACCCAGTGTGGCCGTTCTTATGTACTTCGGGAGAGTAATTGCCAGGATTATGTCTCTTTCCTTTTCAGAAGCTCGGTACCACATTGGTTTTTCCTCCAGCCCCATGTGGTAGGTCAGGCTCACGCTCCCCATTTTACACATGGGGAAGTCGCTCGGCTCTGATTCACACAGTGAGACAATGATGGGGCCTTGCTCCGACCACTAGACCCTGCTTCCTCCTAAACCACAACAGTCTTACTCATGCCGGAAGCCCACTCGAGACAGGGGAATTACCTGTGTGAGTAACGAGATCGCCTTCTGGCCCTAGCAGAACTTATTCTGGTGAGGGATTAGCAGAGATGCTCAGATCCCATGGTGACGGGCACCCGGATAAGAGCTCAGCCAGATGGAGTTCGTTCTGTAACTGACATAGACAGACTCTCCCTTCCTGAGCACGCTCCTTTCCCCTTGGATCACTTACCCTCCATCTCCCAGCCCTTCCCCGGCCCTCCCCATGCCCTGGAGGGAATTGCTGCTCCCAAGCGCTTGAGCCAGCACAAAGAGCCACTGACACCTTCCCCCTCATCCCTTCCCGCATGTCATCAGGGAACAGCTGGCCTCAGGCATGGGGCATCCCCTCGTGCCTGGATCCGGCCTTGGGCACTTCTGTGTTTCATAGAATCATAGACTATCAGGGTTGGAAGGAACCTCAGCAGGTCACCTAGTCCAACCCCCTGCTCAAAGCAGGACCAATCCCCAGACAGATTTTTGCCCCAGATCCCTAAATGGCCCCCTCAAGGATTGAACTCACAACCCTGCGTTTAGCAGGCCAATGCTCAAACCACTGAGCTATCCCTTGCCCGCTACAGCTGCCTCTGCTGACCAGGCCGACAGCGCCACCTCTGCCAACGGGGGCAAAGCCCCCCCACACTCATCTGACACGGGCGTCCACACGCAGCATCACGCACCTCCCTGGCCTTGCCTCCGCTGGCACCAGCGTCCATCCAGCCGGCGTCAGGGCGCTTGTTATCGTGAGTAACGACACACGTTTCCCTGCCATTCTATATACTGCACCTGTCAGGCAGGGCTGGATGGCGCGATGCTGCCTGGGAATGGGGTCTTGGCTACCTTAGCATGAGGCCCCTGCCACACACCGCTGGACTCCTACCCCACTGTCAGCACTCGCCTGGCTGCTCTCTGGGGCCATCGCCCTCCCAGGAGTCGTTTCCCTATAAAGCAAAGAAAGACAGGGGGGCTGTGGGTTCATTGTACTCCACAAGTAACAGCCATCAGCTGAGGTAAGCCTGACCCAGGGCTAAATCCAGGGCTGGATCCAGATGTGACCCCCAGCTGTCAGCATGGCAGATGAGCACAGGGCCCAGGCATTGCCCCAGGGTGGTGAGATCAAGGTGGCCCGGGATTAGGGCAGGGCAGTTCTGCAGGCTCTGATACCCAAGTGCTGGGTAGGGGAGGGTGTGACAGGTTGAATCACAGAAACCCCCTTGGGAGCTGCCAACAGATGTGCCAAGACTACTTTTATCCCTGTTTTCCCTGCCAGCTCAGGACTCCAGCACCCTGTCTTGCTGAGCCAGACACTCCCGTCTGCTCCAACACAGACCCAGGATCTGAATGACTTGCCCCAAAGCTGCAAGTTTACCTGAAAACAGCTCAGAGAAGTGTGCTTGTCTTTAGCACTCACATGCCCAACTCCCAATGGGGTCTAAACCCAAATAAATCCCTTTTACCCTGAATAAAGCTTATGCAGGGCACACTCATAAATTGTTCGCCCTCTATAACACGGATAGAGAGATATGCACAGTTGTTTGCTCCCTCAGGTATTAATACATACTCTGAGTAAATTACTAAATAAAAAGTGATTTTATTAAATACAGACAGTAGGATTTAAGTGGTTCCAAGTAGTAACAGACAGAACAAAGTAAGTCACCAAGCAAAATAAAATAAAATGCGCAAATCTATGCCTAATCAAACTGAATACAGATAATCTCACCCTCAGAGATGCTTCAGTAAGTTTTTCTCAGACTGGACACCTTCCAGGCCTGGGCACAATTCTTTCCCCTGGTACAGCTCTTGTTGCAGCTCAGGTGATAGCTAGGGGATTCTTCATGATGGCTCCTCTCCCCTTTGTTCTCTTCCACCCCTTTATATATCTTTTGCATAAGGCGGGAACCCTTTGTCCCTCTGGGTTTCCACCCCTCCCTCACTGGAAAAGCACCAGGTTAAAGATGGATTCCAGTTCCGGTGACATGATCACATGTCACTGCAAGACTTCATTGCCCACTTGCCAGCACACACACATACAGGAAGACTTACAGGTAAACACAGCCATCTGCAGACAATTGTCCTGGTTAATGGGAGTCAAGATTCCAAACCACCATTAATGGCCCACACTTTGTATAATTACAATAGGCCTCAGAGTTATGTTTTATATTTCTAGTTTCAGATACAAGAGTGGTACATTTCTACAAATGGGATGATCACACTCAGTAGATTATAAGCTTTGTAATGATACTTTACAAGAGACCTTTTGCATGAAGCAAATTCCAGTTACATTATATTCACTTATTCTCAAGTTTTTATAAAACCATATAGACTGCACAACGTCACACCCTCTTCCTGAACTTACTGCCAGAGATTTGGACACTGACCATGGCGAAGGCAGTATACCTAACATTTGTTTTGGGCTCCCCTATGGGGCAGACACTCCTGTGTCCCCCAAAAAGGAAAGAGACCCTGATCCAGCTGTAGGCTCACGGCTACCAGCTATGACAGACCTTTTGCTGGCCAGCAAAATCCCTGCCCCCCCATCACTCAGGTTGGGTTTGCTTCCAGCTTAGGGGAGGGATCAATTGTGTGCGATGGATCTCAGTGACTCAGACTGAGTAGGGCCCATTGGACTGGGAGTCTGAAGAGCTGAGGTCTGTCTCTTCCTGCCCCACTGGCTTGCTGGGTGAGCTTGGGCAAGCCACCTCCCCGTCTCGCTCTGTGCCTCAGTTTCCCCAACAATGCAGATGGTAGTGCTGCCCCTCCTCTTGTAAAGCTGGCTGAAAAGCAAGAAGGAGCTCAGACACCAGGGTGAGGGGCTGCAGTACAAACCACTCAGCGAGAGGCACAATGTACCCTTTGCCATGAGCCACCCGGGGATGATAAAGCCCTTGGGTGAAGCAGTAAAGTGGAGGCGAAACTAATGATCCCCAGAGCCAGCGGGTCTCTCTCCTGAGTTGCTCTGTTCCTTCTACCAGTGTGAATTATCTCAGGGCAGCCATCCACTACGGCCATCTGGGGAAGAAAGCGCTGCGACTTCCTTGAAGGAAAACCCCGAGCGTTGTCGCTGAGCCCAGCACATTGAAAGTTTGATGGATCAGGAGTAGGCCGCCCCATGAACCAACTGGCGCACAGTGTTGCAAAACGTTTTCAGCTACAATCATCTTAGGAACATAAGAATTACCAGACTGGCTCAGATCAGGTGGCATGTAGTCCAGGATCTTGTCTCCAGCAATGGCCAATACCTGCTGCTTCAGAGAAAGAGGCAAGAAGCCCCTTACTGGGCAATGATGAAATAACCCCCCCGGGGGAAATTCCTTCCTGACCACCCTCAATTAGAGGTTGGTTTGTGCCCTGGAGCATGAAGGTTTACTTCCCTCCCAAACTTTTTATTTTAGTGCTGGATAATCTCATTGTCCCTATAAATGCCCAATCCTTTGTTTGATTTTTTCCAAGTGCCTGGCCTCAGTGCTCTCTTGTGGCAGGGAGTTCCAGAGGATATTTGTCTATTGTGTGGAAGAGTATCTTGCTAAAATACTGGTGACACTGTTTGAGACTCTCTCCCTCTGTGGGATTCCCTGGTCAAAGGGTGCAAACCGGAGGGGGGTGAAATATTCACCATAGAAAAGAACATCCTCAGAGTATGATGCTCTTTGCTTTTCCAGAGGAATTGAAAACAGGTGGTGGATTGAAAATTGTGTAAAAATGTTAAGCTGTCACTTTTAAATTCTCAGGGAAGTTCCTGGTCCAGCTTGCAGGCTTGGGGGCTTTGTAGGGGATCTGGATCTACCAAGCAACAGTTAGTCAGCAGCCAACCTACGGGAAGTTGGGGTGCGTTGTGCTGCTCTGCTTTTGGGAGCAGCCTGATTTCTGTGTTTTGGGGTTCTTGTGTGCTACCATTCTGAATGGTCACAAATAAAGCTGTGTTACACTGCAACCTTCCAGCAAGAGCCTTTGATGTGTAACCCTTCTGCCAGGTGGAGCCGGCAGCAACCAGGGCCGGGTTCAATACCTAGGGGTTCCTTTCCATCGATACAAGACAGAACCGGCTCGAGCCCCCACCTGGGAAAATTACACACCAGCCCTGGGTGCCTCTGAGGGGCAATACTTCCCCTCTCACAAGCACAGAGTCTGAGTGTAGAAAGGAAACGTTTAATGAAAGGAGGGAAGTCACCCGACACTAATTAGGGAAAATGCCACAAGCAGGATTCATAAACCTAAAACTGTGAGCAGGACGCCCACCCCGGAGTGCGTGGAGCAGAGCCTTCCGCCTCGTGTTCTTGAGTTCTACAACCAACAGTTCCTTTTCTGTGCCCCGTCTGCTCCCTCACCACACCCCACTCACAGGGGTTGTCCTGGGTCAGTGAGGACCCAGGGTTCAGAGGTGCATCTGGGTGAGTTTCCCTCCCACCCAGGGAAGAAGGCACCTTGCTCACTCTGCCCTCTGAGCACTTGATCTGGCTGGTTGCCTAGCCAGCCGCGGCTCCTTTCTGCTGACCGCCCCGCCAGCCACAGTTCCTCTCCGCTGACCGTATTGCCAGCCACGGTTCCTCTCTGCCTGGCCAGCTACTCATTCCGCTCACCGCCTCGCCAGCCAACTATCAGTCACCTTCTGCCACCTGCCTCTCTGCTGCAACCACTACACATCAGTCACTTAGTGATTTTCAGCTCTTTGCAGGCTGGGCAGAGGCACTGCCCCACCACACATTATTTGAGGTCTCATTTGAGCACTTTAACATAACAAAAGACTCCTAATGAAGCCTATTTAGCCCTATCTTTGAACAAAGGGGGAGGAACAGGTTAAACCAGACCAGGGACTGTTAAGGAAAGTCCATACCTCCTAGCTCACACACCTGTCCCCACCCTTGCAGGGGTCTGGCATTCGAGCCCCTGGCTTAGCCAGTTCCTTTCAACTGAGGGTGACCCCTCAATTGAGACAGGCTCAGCACAGTTCTGCTCCTCTTTCGTCGTATAATGAAGATAACATTTCACTCCCCCTGCATTCAATACTAAAGTGATTTGTAACCCTGCATCAGCTAGAGGTGATCACTTGGAGCTCCACAGCTCCTGTCTGCTACATACTTACACGGAGTAGGTGTGTTCATGTAAATACAGTTTGCTCCTGAAGTCTCTCCCCTCCCCAACTAGCTGTCAGGGGAGAGTTCATTCAGACCCTACTTACACCTGTTTTCGTCTAACTCCTCTGTGCGCATGGCGTGAAACGTCAGTGCAAGTGTGGAGGGAGCCGTTTTCCTGACAGCAAAGAGCCTACATTTCTAGCAGTGCAAACAGGCTAGTTTCGGAGGCAAGGCGGCTCTGCAGTGCGCAGTCACAGCTTGGCCTGTTCACTGCATGCAAACCGGCATCTTGCCTAGTTCCATGTGCCCCTGAATGAAAACTGTCTGGAGCAGGGGCCTGAGACCCACCACCCCACTCCTGAGCAAACAAGGTGATGCTCAGGCACCACCTTCTCACTGTGCTGGGCAGGGGGGAGGGCTCCCCTTTTAGAGACAGTCCACCCCAAACCTCCCCTCCCCTTGGCCTGGGGGCAGCTCTCATTGCCCCAGCAGCCAAACCATACCAAGGGCTCTTCCAACTTCGGTCTGCAGCGCATCCGACCTCGTGGTCAGCACGCTGGGTCCAGGCTTCTCTGCGCCCAGCTGTAGAGCGGACTCATGAATCTCCCTCTCTCTCTCAGTGGTCTCGGTGCCACACCCACTCTCTCTGACTGTGGGGAAACTGAGACACAGGATAGATTGAGCGACCCAGGGAGTCTGCAGCAGCGCCAGGAACTGAACGCAGATCTCCGGGTCCCGAGCCCGGTGCCTTCACCTCCGGCCCATCCTTCCTCCCAGCCCTGGCTCCTTTGTGCTTCATGAGGCTTTTGCAACTAGCCACAGGGCTAGGCTGCTCTGGGACGTCCCTCAAGTGAAGATCCAGGCAGGTAGGTTGCCCCTCCAACCCCCTGCTTGCTCCCCACATCTCCCCAAAACAGCATCTTAGCGGGGCAAGCAGAAATGAGCCACCACCTTACAGAAGCCAGGAAACGCAGAGCAACGGTGACACTGCACAGCCCTGCATCTGCCCTCACGGGGGTGCAATACCCACCCCTCCCCCAGTAGGATCCCTGCTGACTCCCTGCACTGATGGGGCTGCACAGAGCGCGTGAAGGGCACCCGGGGCCTTTGCTGCTATTTTTAGCTGCGCTGCCTGCCCAAGGTGCAGTCACCCCTCCGACCGCAGCGTAGACAGACCGTAAGGAAGTTACAGGCCTCAGTCCATGCCCTGAAGGACTCACAGCCCGGAAGGCAGAGACGGGCTGCACGGAGCAGAGAAGGGAAGGGGAAAGGATGGTGTGAGATGGGAGGGATTCGGGCAAAGAGAGACCAGGGACCTGCCATCATGGGCCAGGGGAGGAGAGGACAAAGGGAAGAGGAGGAATATCTTCATCAGCCTGTGCTCACTCCCCATCAGCATCCAGTTCTGGTGCCCACAATTCAAGGAGGAGGTTGGTAAATTGGAGAGAGTGCAGAGAAGAGCCAGGATTCAAAAACCTGCCTTCCCGTGAGAGGCTCCGAGAGCTCAGTCGAGTTAGTTTAACGAAGAGACGGTGCCGGGGTGATCAGGGAACAGATATTTAATAACGGGCTCTTCAGCCTAGCGGGGGAAGGTCTAACACCATCCAACAGCTGCGGTTGAAGCTGGACAAATTCAGCCTGGAAATAAGGCATAAATTAGGCTAATTGGCCAGTGGAAGAATTTACCAAAGGTCATGGTGGATTTTCCATCATTGGCAATTTTAAACTCCAGCCTGGCTGTTTCTCTAACAGATCGGCTGTAGGAATGACTTGGGGGCAGATCTCCAGGCTGTGTCACACAGGGGGTCAGACGAAAGGATCACCATGGTCCCTTCTGGCCTTGGAATCTATGAATCTCGCTCTCCCTCTTCTCTAGTCTCCCTCCGCACGCAGCCGGGCCCGGCCCATCCCTCGTCTGCTCTCTGGCCCTGCAGGGGAAGGCGTTCTGCTGAGCCTGCAGTTTGCTAACATGACGAGCACCCGTTCGGAAAGGCCTGGGCTGGGCTGGTGTCACTGCCTGTCAGGATGAGCTCTTAGCTTCCTGGCTCACAGCCTGCCAGGGCCTGACATGTCAGAGCTTGTCTCCCTCAGCCGCCCTGGTTGGGGAATTCAGTAGGGACAGGAAGATGGTTTATCTGATGCTAGGTTACATGGGTCCTCAGGTATAAGGGACTTGCCCAAGGCCAGGCAGTGAGACAGCTACAGGCTAGAACCCAGGAGTCCAAATTTCCAGTCTGTTATTACACAGCAAGTCCGGTAGTGATAGGCCCATAACTTGGCAGCATCTGGCTTCTACTCCTATGCTCAGACCCCCTGACTGTCCTGCCAACAATGCAGAGCAAACCAGCTGGCTGGGCCAGTCCTGGGCTCTCAAATATCCTTGGGACCTGGCCTCAGATTAATCCTCCCCAGCTTGGATCGTGGTGGGCACTGGACAGACATAGACCAATGCATGCTCCCCGCTGCCGAAATCCTCCTGCGAGCTTTCTGAACATCCCTTTCATCTGGAAGGACCCTGAGGCCACTCTGCTCTCAGTGACTCTAGTAGGAATCCGGATTAATGTCACCCGAGCCAAGCAAGTCAGTGCCGATTTACAGGGGTCTCTTCAGTCCTGGAGCAAGCACCCACTGCATCCTAGGCGAGAGGGTCTGAGCATAGTGGGAGCTGGTGGGCTCTAATCCCACCTCCTGCAATTTTTACCTCTGCCACCAGGGGGTGCCATGAGCAGTCAATCATTAAAGGGGTAAAGGATCCTGAACAGGGCTAAGCATCATTACAATTCAGAGGTTAAGCTCTTCGGGGCAGAGACGGCCACGCTGCGGTTGTACCATGCGTCTCCGCTGATCCCTGGCACAACCACAATAACCATGGAGAAATACCATGATCCCAGGGGGTCATAGCTCAGTGGTTTGAGCACTGGCCTGCTAAACCCAGAGTTGTGAGCTCAATCCTTGAGGGGGCCATTTAGGGAACTGGGCTAAAAATCTGACTGGGGATTGGCCCTGCTTTGAGCAGGGGGTTGGACTAGATGACCTCCTGAGGTCCCTTCCAAATGAATGCAGCAGCCATTCTGTACCAGCAGCGGCATGGTCATGGGGGAGGGAGTTGGGGAGGACCAGGCCAGGTCCTCAGCATGAGTGGAGCTGTGCTGATGGACACCTGCTGAGGTTCTGGCCGGTCATCTCAACAGGGAAGCTGAATTACCCTGGTTAGAATGGAGCCAGCCCCGCTGCGGCACCTTTAAGTGATGGGAATGAGCGGCCCGTAGAGAACCAGCAAACTCACTCCACCTGGGCCGGGCAGCCCAGCACAGCTGAGCACTGCAGCCCTCTACTCCCTGGACAATCTGTACGACTGAGGCTGCAGAATCCCGCCTCCGGAAGCCCCTGATTTCCCCAAGCCCCAGCCGAGCAGGGTTCTGCACGTGCGGCGTTTTAATTAACGCAAGTGAAGCGCGCGTGTTGGGAGAGGGGCGGGCTGGGGCTGGGAAATGGTCCCTTTGAGGGACAATCTCTGACAACCTTGTCGTCCCCAATTAGCGGGTAATTACCTCCGTGACGTACGTCTTTATTAATCCAATTAATAAAGCGGGTGGCGAGACCTCAGCAGATCTGCTGACTCAGCACGCAGCTCACCAGGAGGGGCTCGAGCGGGAGAGGTGCGGGGGGAGAAAGGATTTGCCCCCCCCCCTTTGCTGCTAATTAAAATGATTGTTTACAAACAGACCAGTGAGCGCCTGCACTTCCTCCAACAGGCGCATCCCTGGCCCGCCCGGCAGCCACCGCTCTGTACGGTCCCCCAGGTGGGAAGCGGAGCCCTCGCTGGTGAGATGCTCTGGGAAGTTCAGCTGAGACGGGGCGAGGGCATCGCGGGACCGGTTGGGAGGAACCAACTTCATTTCTGCCACAAATCCTGCAAAAAACTCAGCACCAGTAGGTGAGACCATTGCCTGGCAGGCTGACCCGTATTGCCTCATTGGTTCCTGGTGCTCTCCGGTCTGTCTGGCTCCACCTATCGTCTCTTGTCTGATATTTAAATTGTAACTTCTCTGGGGCAGGGTCTGCCTTTTTGTTCTGGGTTTGAACAGCACCTAGCACAACGGCAGGGGTTCTCAAAGTGGGGGTCGGGACCCCTCAGGGGGTCGTGAGGTTATTACATGGAGCCTCCACCCCAAACCCTGCTTTGCTTCCAGCATTTATAATGGTGTTAAATATATAAGAAAGTGTTTTTAATGTATAAGGGGGTGGGGGTCGCACTCAGAGACTTGCTGTGTGAAAGGGGTCACAACTGGGACCGGGTCCAGGACTGGGGCCCACAGGTGCTGTGCTAACCCAAGGAATAAACAATGGTTCAGACCAGCTCTAGCAGGCTATCATCTGTCTTTGGGAATCAGAAACTACTTCCCCTGGGAAAAACAGGCCCGTCCTGTTGCCAAGAGAAGACACCAAAAGACGTATCTGCCGTTCAGCACCTCCCACTGTTCGTCTGGGGCTCAGCGCTGTTTGTTCCAGTCAGCCCTTCAGCATCCTCAGGTCCCCTGCTACGAGTTTTCTCAGTTCTCCGCAACTGCACCTTGGCTGCCGTTAGCTACAGTGGCCTTAGTATCAGCTTCCTTGGTGGGTCGTGGCTGGAGAGGAGCTCAGATGCCACAGTGACAGGTGACGTGATGGGCCGGAGGTGTACGGAGATAGATAGACCTAGAATATCAGGGTTGGAAGGGACCTCAGGAGGTCATCTAGTCCAACCCCCTGCTCAAAGCAGGACCAATTCCCAACTAAATCATCCTAGCCAGGGCTTTGTCAAGCCGGCCCTTAAAAACCTCCAAGGAAGGAGACTACACCACCTCCCTAGGTAACCCATTCCAGTGCTTCACCACCCTCCTAGTGAAATAGTGTTTCCTAATATCCAACCTAGACCTCCCCCACTGCAACTTGAGACCATTGCTCCTTGTTCTGTCATCTGCCACCACTGAGAACAGTCTAGATCCATCCTCTTTGGAACCCCCCTTCAGGTAGTTGAAGGCTGCTATCAAATCCCCCTTCGTTCTTCTCTTCTGTAGACTAAACAATCCCAGTTCCCTCAGCCTCTCCTCATAAGTCATAAGACAGAGGGGGTGTATGGGGATACACAGATAGTAGGGCGGTCAAGTGATTAAAAAAATTAATCACACTATTAAAAACAATTATTGCGATTAATCCCAATGTTAAACAATAACAGAATACCATTTATTCAAATATTTTTGGATGTTTTCTACATTTTCAAATATATTGATTTCAATTACAATACAGAATACAAAGCATACAGTGCTCGCTTTATATTTATTTTTTATTACAAATAGTTGCCCTGTAAAAAAAAAAAAACAAAAAGAAATAGTATTTTTCAATTCACCTAATACAAGCACTGTAGTGCAATCTCTTTATCATGAAAGTTGAGCTTACAAATGTAGAATTATGTACAAAAAATAACTGCATTCAAAAATAAAACAATGTAAAACTTTAGAACCTACAAGTCCACTGAGTCCTACTTCAGCCAATCGCTCGGACAAACAAGTGTGGTTACAATTTGCAGGAGATAACGCTGCCCGTGTCTTGTTTACAATGTCACCTGAAAGTGAGAACAGGCGTTTGCATGGCACTGTTGTAGCCGGCGTCGCAAGATATTTATGTGCCAGATGCACTAAAGATTCATATGTCCCTTCATGCTTCAACCACCATTCCAGAGGTCATGCGTCTGTCCATGCTGATGATGGGTTCTGCTCAATAACGATCCAAAGCAGTGAGGACCGATGCATGTTCATTTTCATCATCTGAGTCAGATGCCACCAGCAGAAGGTTGAGTTTCATTTTTGGTGGTTCGGGTTCGGTAGTTTCTACATCGGAGTGTTGCTATTTTAAGAATTCTGAAAGCTCCACACCTCATCCCTCTCAGATTTTGGGAGGCACTTCAGATTCTTAAACCTTGGGTCAAGTGCTGTAGCTATCTTTAGAAATCTCACACTGGTACCTTCTTTGCATTTTGTCAAATCTGCTGTGAAACTGTTCTTAAAACAAACATGCTGAGTCATGATTCGAGACTGCTATAACATGAAATATATGGCAGAATGCAGGTAAAACAGAGCAGGAGACATACAATTCTCCCCCCAAGGAATTCAGTCACAAATTTAATTAACGCATGGTTTTTTTTAAAGATCATCATCAGCATGGAAGCAGGTCCTCTGGAATGGTGGCCGAAGTATGAAGGGGCATATGAATGTTTTGCATATCTGGCATGTAAATACCTTGCAACATGGCCACAAAAGTGCCATGCAAATGCCTGGCCTCACTTTCAGGTGACATTATAAATAAGAAGCGGGCAGCAGTATCTTCCCTAAATGTAAACAAACTTGTTTATCTCAGCAATTGGCTGAACAAGAAGTAGGACTGAATGGACTTGTAGACTCAGTCTAAAGTTTTACATTGTTTTGTTTTTGAGTGCAGTTATGTAACAAAAAAAAAAATCTACATTTGTAAGTTGCACTTTCAGGATAAAGAGATTGCACTACTGTACTTGTATGAGGTGAATTGAAAAATACTATTTCTTTTGTTTAGCATTTTTACTGTGTGAATATTTGTAATAAAAATAATACTATAAAGTGAGCACTGGACACTTTGTATTCTGTGTTGTAATAGAAGTCAATATATTTGAAAATGTAGAAAAACATCCAAAATATTTAATAAATTTCAATTGGTAGTCTATTGTTTAACAGTGCGATTAATCACAATAAATCTTTTTAATCACAGTTAATTTTTTGAGTTAATCTCATGAGTTAACTGTGATTAATTGCCATCCCTAATAAATAGATAGATGGGGTGTACAGAGAGAGAGAGAGAGAGAGAGAGAGTGTACAGGGTGTGACAAAGTTCCTCTCCTACCTTGGTGGGTCCTGCGCTTATTGGTGGATTTGCTCGCCTCAGAGATCTTCCCCTCTGGTGGAATCCACAGTCTGGGTCAACTCCTTTTGTATCTGATCAGGAGTTGGGAGGTTTGGGGGGAACCCGGGCCCGCCTTCTACTCCGGGTTCCAGCCCAGGGCCCTGTGGATTGCAGCTGTCTATAGTTCCTCCTGTAACAGCTGCATGACAGCTACAACTCCCTGGGCTACTTCCCCATGGCCTCCTCCAAACACCTTCCTTATTCTCACCACAGGACCTTCCTCCTGGTGTCTGATAACGCTTGTGCTCCTCAATCCTCCAGCAGCTCACGCTCTCAGCTCCTTGCACCTCTTGCTCCCAGCTCCTCACACGCACACCACAAACTGCAGTGAGCTCCTTTTTAAACCCAGCTGCCCTGGTTAGTCTGCCTTAATTGATTCTAGCAGCTTCTTGATTGGCTGCAGGTGTTCTAATCAGCCTGTCTGCCTTAATTGTTTCCAGGAGGTTCTTGATTGTTCTGGAACCTTCCCTGTTACCTTACCCAGGGAAAAGGGACCTACTTAACCTGGGGCTAATATATCTGCCTTCTATCACTCTCCTGTAGCCATCTGGCCTGACCCTGTCACAGGGGATAGATAGATGGATGGATTGGTTGTACGGGGATAGATAGATAGATGGGGTGTATGGGGATAGAAGGATGGATAGATAGATGGGCTGTACGGGGATAGATAGAGTCTCTGAGAAAATCTGGTCAAGAGAGTTTGTAGTACTGTAGCGCAATACCAGCACCCTGAACTCAATGAAGCTCTCTTGATTGACACCAGCTGAAAATCTGGCCCAACATGGATAATTACTTCTGCCTTCGGTGGGGACTAGACTGCACCACCAGCAGGGTTTTTATATAGTGTTCCTGGAGGGGATCCTTCTAAAGAAGCATCTCCCAACTTCCTGCCCAAGGGGCCGAATCCTCAGCTGGAGTAACTCAGCATAGCTCTGTGAGGACCTTGAAGACCACAGCTGAGGATCCGGCCCATGGTCCTTCACTCCACACCACAAGGGACACGGATGTAGCCCCATTCTGTGCAACATGGTGACCTCTCCACAGGGCAGCTCCCTCCAACCCGAATGAAACCGCTGGGAACGACTGGCACCTCCAGCCCCCTTCTCTTTGTAGCTCACATACTATTGGGATGGGGGGTTATCGCACATAAAAGGGGGGGAATTTTAGGGGGGAGTCCCTGGTTCAAACCTTGGCCGGGCCGGGCTTTGCGCTCAGGGCACTGGTATTTCTTCCTCCCTTCCCAGGGCAGGAGAAAGGTGGAGCAGGCGAGAGAGAGACAGATGCTTTCATGGCTCTCCTGAGGGGTGACCTCTCCTCTCCTCCATCTCTCCCCACAGATGGCGCCTCAATTAAATTCGGAAATACATTTTTTAATAGGACTTTCACCTCAGCTCCCTCTTGGGCTATTAAAGCCATTATGGCAGAGTTAAGTAAAGAACTCGCGGCAAGGTAATAAGCCCGCCAGCCTCCGCTGCTGTCATCCCAGGTTTATGGCCTCGCCAATGTTTTCTTTATTAAAGATTCAGAAGCCATTTCCTAGCGGCTTGGTTCTGTGCCGTCCATTAAGAGCAGGGCTCCGGTGAAGGCGGCCTCTTAATGGCTGTGGGGAAAGAAGCAGGAGGACTTCTCCCTGTGTGGAGCTCGAAAGCTCATCTCTCTCACCAACAGAAGTTGGTCCAATAAAGGATTCCCTCACTCACCTGGTCTCTCTAACAGCCTGGGACCCACATGGCTACAACCACACTGCATACTGACAGATAGATCAAGACACTGCAGTCTGTTTGCTACATGTATCTAGCCAACCAACCATTGCTCCATGTACTGGTGATATCCATCCGTCTGCCTCTCCACCCATCCTGTCTTTCTGTCTGATGCCATTTAGACTATGTTGCTGTCTGCCATGTATCTATCTATCAAGCTACAGTATTTCTCTGTCCATCTTTCTGTTCTCTCTGCATCTATCAATCATCTCAGGGACTCCAAGACACAAGGTCTCTATGCGCCATGCGGTAGCCATGGGTAAATACTGACTGTTTAGTGGCGACCGCAGGCAGAGAAAGAGGGATGAGAGAGCTAGGTATGAACAGAGATTTCCATTGGTGGATGGAATGACTTGTTCCTATGACGTTGGCGGAAGCTGCATGTAACCAATGTTTGGGAAGATGAGGTGGTTACTACTGATACTCTATCCCTGACATTTCCACCTCTCCACATCAGACCAATAGGCCCATCTAGCCCAGTACTCTGCCGCCAGCAGTGGCCTGATGCTTCAGAGGAAGATGAAACTCATCTACACTGCACCTGCGTCCCCTGTGCCGTGCTGTACCAAAGGGAAGAAATTCCTTCCTGACCCTTGCTGGCCTGAAGCATGAGGGTAGATTTCCCTGTGTTACCAATTCACGCAGAACTACCCCACTAGCTCAGCTTTTTCCATGCTTCCCTCCTCTATGGCACCATCCTAAGCCCTCGGAAAGCCCACAGAACCCTTTGACTCAATAGTGACCCCTCGTGATGGGTGGAAAACCTGTAGCTGAGACGCAAGGGATGTCTGGAGACGCAGGGGGCTGAGGAGTCGGACAATAGCTAGACCCTAGAATGTAAAAAACATCCAATTCACAACGACTCCCACTCCTGTCCTACCTGCAAGATCCCCCCACCTGTGTCTTTGAGGCCAAGGGCATGTGTGCACATACATGTCCATCCATGCAGCGGTGTACAGATATGTGTGTGTGTGTGTGTGTGTGTGCTTGCAGCTGCATCGCCGTGTCTCTGAGTGCATGTGTGTGTGTGTGGTGTGTTTGCCTTCTAAAGCAGCAGCTAATATTTCAGCAGGAGACACTGGGGGCATCTCACTTGGGGAAATTCTCCAGCCTGTGACCGATCTCAGCTCCCCTCCTGCCCCCTTCCCCCGACTGCCTTTCACAGCCGTGTCAGGAGCATGTCACAGACCAGTGGCTTTGTTCTACAGCCCTCCGGTGGGGAGCAACAGCCACAAAACAACACCAAGCCAGCTGGGGGAGGGGGAAGGGGAATACCGCCTACACCTCTGGTAGGGCCATGCACCAGTACTGCGGGGAAGGAGCTCCCAGGTGCTCCCAAGGCCCCAGGTCTGCAAAGCACTTCAGCACGTGCTCCCACCCACGGAGCACAACCCTAACCTCAGCCACTGCTGGCTTGCTGGGGGAGCCCTCGGGTTTCCCATCCCTTCCTCTTCCTCCTCGCCCCATCTGCCTGTCTCCCGCTCTCCCGCTGCCACCTCAGCCGTGTCGCGTTGATCTGGCTCAGACCCCATTGTTGCGCTGGTGTCCAGCCACTGGCCCTGGACAGGGGCTTTCTTGCACTCAGCCATCAAAACAGGGAATGAAATTCAAACTGATCAGCTCCAGTCTGCTCACCCGTCTCTGACAGTGCCCGCCGCCAGCTGCTCCAGAGGTGAATGGAAAAACCACCGCCCCCTGGTGGGCAATGCTGGAACAACTGGACGCCGGGGTAGTTTCATCCTAGCCCCTGCGTTAACTAACCTCAATCCCCATTCTCCTCTCTTCCTGGGTCCTGCTGGCACCTCGCCAGGTGTCTGGCTGCCACAATCGGAGAGTGGCGCTAGGAGAACGGGGTGTGTGCAGGGGATGGGTGGGTGCTGGGCTCCAGAATCTCTTCGGCCCCCTGTTTCAAAGCAGCAGGCCAGGCTGGGTGCAATCTTCCCCCCCCCCCCCACCTCTGTGTAAGAACCAACATTGGTAAAAATGAGCCAATGGATTGACTCCCCAAGGCAGTGGGGCGTGTCCTGTACCTAGGCCCACGGCT
The DNA here is from genome assembly GCF_013100865.1 of Trachemys scripta elegans. Lineage (NCBI taxonomy): Eukaryota > Metazoa > Chordata > Testudines > Emydidae > Trachemys > Trachemys scripta. The sequence goes on along the minus strand of NC_048299.1, from coordinate 278,085,753 downwards.
CTTAACCCAAGCTCAACCAGACACCTAGTTACAGAGAACAACCAGAGGCAAGCGGCCAGTGAGCAAATCCAGGCCCTGGCCAGCCTGTCGCTGGCCCCATTGTACCAGACGGAGAGAGAGAGATCCAAGCTTCTCAGATCACTTGCGTGGCCAGCCAGCCCTGCCTTTCCCCTCAGCCAGCCCCAGCCGCCAAACCATTTCTTCCCTGGTTGTTCATACCAGGGCTGCCCAGAGGATTCGGGGGGCCCTTACATAAAAAAAAAGTTGCAATACTATAGAATACTATATTCTTGTGGGGGCCCCTGCGGGACCCAGGGCCTGGGGCAAATTGCCCCACTTGCCCCTCCCGCCCCTCCCTCTGGGCGGCCCTGGTTCATACACACACGGAGCTGGGATTTGGCCTCACTTGCTTAGGGCTTTGTCCAGACACGGGTCCACTGAGTATTCCAGCCACTTTTCAAAGGGTTAACAAGCCAGCTCAGAGACCAGCCTGCCCACCCTACCCGGTACTCCCGAGGCCGGCGGCTTTGCTCAGCTGGGTGGAGTTTATTCCCAAGCTGAAACATGCCCCTCCCGTCCCTTGGTTATTCAGTCTATGAGAGAGACAAAGTGGGTGAGGTGATATCTTTTATTGGACCAACTTTTGGAGACCAGCATTCGAGTTTACGCACAGCTCTTCTCCAGGTCCTGAAGTTGGTCTCGCTCACCCACAGAAGTTGGTCCAATAAAAGATATCACCTCCCCCACCTTGTCTCTCTGATATCCTGGGACCGACGCAGCTTCACCAGTGCTGCCCATATTATGTCTATCACCCTCTGTCAGTCAGCGAATGACTTATCCTATGCCATGAAGCAGGACATTTATATCCTACACACACACGCACACCTGCCAAATGCAAATCTGTCTGCTCTCATTAGCCATACGAAGGTCTGAGCCTTTCTGGCACCTGGCCGCAGCGACCTCTTGTGGCAGTGAGTTCCGCAGGCTAACCAGGCATTATGGAAAATAAAGTCTTTTCTTTGATCACTTTGAAGGTGCTGCCCTTCCGTTTCATTCAACTCCCCCTTGTTCCTGTGTCGGCAGACGGGGCAGATGGGAGCGTCCGATCTAGCGCTCTATCCATTCCCATTGGTTTTGCTCATGGCCGCCCATTTGACTCTCTGTATTCAATAGTCCCAATCTCATCACTTGTGCTTTCTTGTCTCTCTCCCACTGCCCTTCAACAGAAACAGGGGCCAGCTCTTCAAGGAGCCACCCTCCTCCGTCTCAAGTCAGCCGAGACAAGGATCTCCCATGGGCTCTAGCCAGCCAGGTTCTTACCTATCTCTCATCACCACCTAGGGTAACCAGCTGTCCTGTTTTTAAAGGGACAGTCTCATATTTAAGCCCATCTGCAGGTGTCCCGACTTTTTCTTAAAAACAGGCAAATTGTCCTGTATTTTCTCCCCCCGCCCACCATTAGCACTGGCAGGTCCTGCTCCTGGCCGGATCCCTGCTCGCCAGCAGCCCGCCCACCAGCGGTGAGTAGGGGGTCCAGTGGCCAATGATGGGGGTGTGTGTGCAAGGCTGAGGGTGGGGCCGGCTGTTCCCTGTGCTGGTCCGTCAGCGCGGCCCCCCCAACCCCCTGCATGCCGGCTCTCGGCCAGCAAGGCCCGTCCCCTTTCCGGCTGGCACTGGCTGTGAGGGCTGGTGTGTGGGGGTAAGTGCCAGGTGGCAGCCAGTTATGTGTCACCCCTGCTGCCCACCCATCAGCCCTTTACATGCTCCCCCTCTCGCTGTCCCCTCCCTGCTTCACCCCCCCACCCCGCTGCTCCTCCGTATCCCCCCAGCGGGGCGCACCTCGCTCCCAGCGCTGTGCGGAGAACCCGTCCCTGGTCGGAGAGCTCAGCTCACCAACAGCCTGGCCCGTAGGCTCCTTCCTTCCCCCACTGCCTCTGGCTAGGCTGGTGCCCTGGGAAAACCCACGACCCTCTGCCCCGGGCGCTGGCCAGGAGGATCCAAGCCCTGCATGCGCTGGCATGGGGCAGCCTCTGTGCCCCAGCTCTGGAGTGGTCGGGGGCAGAAGCGATTTCCAGTCTGTTCGCCCCCCGACCCTGCAGGCTCCACCGCAGCCCCCCAGACAGGTGCTTAGCACCCCTCTTCACCCACCACTCCCCTGCCCCCAAGGAGCAGGGGCTGCTCCCTCCCCTAGGCACCCTCCCCTGCTGAGCCACCTCTCTGGCCGGGTTCCCTGAATCCCCTGCAGTCAGGTTCCCTGGGCCCTGGTGCACAATGCATCCTTAGGGCTTAATCCCTTCCTGCCCGCGCTGGAGCCGGGGAACAGGAGACAGCTGGATTCTGTCGGTGGCCAGCAGCAGCCTGGAGGGGTTAGCTGCCTTTCGACACTGGGTGGGTGGGAAGGGACAAGCAGCTTCCAGCCACACGGGGCCAAGAGATGAGCTCTGCAAAGACACTGGCCAGGTCATCCCTTTCCCCCCTTGCCCGCCTCCCCTGCGGCTGGAAGCAGCTCCCGTCCCTTCCCTCCCGCGCAGGGCCAAAAGGCTGCTACTGGCCACATTCTGGTGTGGATCCTGGCAGAAATCTGGGAGGGCATGTGACCCTGCATCCGTATATCCCCACCCCCCTCCCCCCTGTTGTCTCAGCACCAGGTCCATACAATCCAACAAGATATTACTGTCTAGCAGATCAAGACTTTTAGAATGATATCTCAAGGCAGACTTTGTACAAAACATACCCTAATTACATGACAGGGGTGAATATTAGGGTGCCGGGGTGTCACAGGACACTATTAGGGATTAATGTGAGAACTGAAAGGTAGGTAAGGAACTGGTTAAGGGGAGACTACAGTAGGTCAGACTGAAACGTGAACGATCAGGTCAGAAGGCGGTTACCATTGGAGTACCTCAGGGATCGGTCTTGGGACCAATCTTAGTTAACATTTTCATTAATGACTTTGGCACAAAAAGTGGAAGTGTGCTAATAAAATTTGTGGATGACCCAAAATCGTGAGGTATTGGCAATAGGGAGGAGGATCGGAATATCATGCAAGAAGATCTAGGTAACCTTGAAAACTGGAACAAACGAAATGGGATGAAATGTAATTAGTGCAAAGTACGGTTAGGGACTAACAACAAGAATTTTTGCTATAAGCTGGGGCCGTATCAGTTGGAAGCGACAGAGGAGGAGAAAGACCTGGGTGTATGGGTTGATCACAGGATGACCAAGCCACCAATGTGAGTCAGCCATGGAAAAAGGCGAATGCAGTCCCAGGATGCATCAGGCGAGGTATTTCCATGAGAGACAGGGAAGTGTTATTGCCATTATACAAGGCACTGGTGAGACCTCATCTGGAATACTGTGTGCAGTTGTGGTCTCCCATGTCTAAGAAAGATAAATTCAAACTGGAACCGGTGCAGAGAAGGACTCCTAGGATGATCAGAAGAATGGAAAACCTACCTTACGAGAGGAGACTTGAAGAGCTCGGCTTGTAGCCTAACCAAACGAAAGCTGAGGGGAGGGATGACTGCTCTCCATAAGTACATCAGAGGGATAAATACCAGGGAGGGAGAGGAGTTATTTAAGTTAAGCACCACTGATGACACAAGAACAAACAGCTATAAACTGGCCATCAACAAGTTTAGGCTTGAAATGAGATGAAGGTTTCTAACCCTCAGAGGAGTGAAGTTCTGGAACAGCCTTCTAAGGGGAGCAGTGAGGCCAAAAAACCTAACTGGCTTCAAGACTGAGCTGGATAAGTTTATGGAGGGGATGGGATGATGACGTTGCCTGCGATGGCATGTAGCTGATCTGCGACTGCTAACAGCAAATCTCTCCAATGGTTGACGATGGGACACTAGATGGGGAGGGCTCTGAACTACTACAGAAAATTCTTCCTCAGGAGTCTGGCTGATGGGTCTCACCCACATGCTCAGGGTCCAACTGATCACCCTATTTGCTTCTGTCCATGGGTTGGGCACCTTGCTGACCCCTACCTCGAGCCTGTGGCCACCTCCTGAGCATGTCGCCTCTTCAGCATGGGTGGATGGCACAGGGCTGGAAATGGGGGAAACAGGCCCCAGCCCTCATCCTGAGCACCCTGCCCCCAGTCGTAATGCCGCCCACCAACACTGGGAGCAGAGTCACTCCCTATTCCCATTTCACAGATGGGGAAACTGAGGCACCAAGTGAGAAACTGACCTGACAGAGTGAAGCAGGGAGAGAGCCAGGAACAGAACCCAGGAGTCTTGGCTCCCAGTGCCCCACACAGACCAAATTCACTTCCAAACATTAAAAAAGAAGGAGCGTTTCCAGAGTCCCACCACACATAACCCAACACACACATGCTAACATGGCGTGCGCACACACAGAGTCAATTATGAGTATGCACGTGTGTTCACGTGTTTGCATGTATGTACATGTGTGTGAGGCGGAAACATGCCCCCAGGCACACACATGCCCCAACACCCACACAAAACACACAGGCCTGGGGTCTTGTACACCCACACCTGCCTATGCACACGCCCGGGCATGCACCTGTGCACGCTTTGCACAGCTGGGACCCACCACAGCACCCTGCAGCTTCCCTGCCACGTGCCAGCCCACCCCAGGCTCCCGGCCCGGGTGCCTGCAGGTTGCCAGTGGCTCACACCAGCTGGGAGCGGTGCCTGGGCTCTGTGAGACAGAGCTGCAAAGCCCTGCCAGGCTCTGAGGGCATGTGTGTGTTTCATGCGTGCCATCGCTGCCCTCCAGTGGCCGCTGCTAGGAGCGCACCCAGCAAAGGCCAGGCTGGGGGGGAAAGATGATTGATTTCTGGGAGGACTGGTGAACCCCTGGGGTCAGTTCCTGAGGCTCCTGGCTGGGGGATCCCGCCCCAGGGCACACAGGGATTGAGCTGAGCAAAGAGCTTTTTCAGGCCCAGTTTCTTAAGCTGTAACATAACTGTCATTGAAACAGCCCTGCAAACCACCTGTTCAAAACCCAGCAGCCCCCCGCGCTCCCACCCCTCTGTGCTTCACAAAGAGATTGACTCAGTTCCTGCGGCTTGGGGGGGGGGGGCGGCTTGGAGGAGACCTCAAAAAGCAAGAGCTGGATCACGGGAACTCTTGCTGCATGGATAAGTGTCCTGCCCACGTGGAAATGGGAGCCTCCTGGCTCTGTGATCCCATTGGCCCATCCCCTCTTGCTAGGGGAATGTGGATTTTCCCCCACACCTCCAGCCCTGGCAGGGGTGTTCATTTCCCCCCTTTCAGACAGAGCAAGGGGCAGCCAGAGATGAAAGTGTCCCAGGTAGCGCTAGGATGACCAGACATCCCAATAAAAATCGGGACCGTCCCGCTATTTAGATATTTGTCCCGCGTCCGACCGATCTTTGGTGGGGACGCAATTTGTCCCGATATTTCGTGCTGCCAGCAGCACTTGGCGCTTTTTTTTGCGTTCCCCCTCCCCCCCATGTGTCCCGATATTTTCTCCCTCTCATCTGGTCCCCCTGGGTAGTGCAGCTCTCAGGAACATTAAATGCTACCTACGGCCTTTCACAGCTGGTCTCCCTCGCCTAGGATCTGCTGGCCAAGGGGGTTGTTCCAGGCACTCTGCCCCCCAGGTGTTTGCAGGGAGCGGCCCTGAGCATCGCTGGGGAACCTTGGGGAGGAAGAGGTGCTGTAGGAATTAGGCTACGATTAATTATCCAATGGGGAGTAGGCCCTGGGCTCCGGCACTCTCTCCTATGGGGACTAAAGCAGCTGCTCGCCCTTCGCAATGCAGCCGTCTCCCCTGCGGACACCTCTAGCTGCAGCAGGCCCCCGGGTGGCGGGGCAGGAGCCTAATGCCCGTGTTGTGAGGCACGCAGAGGGGCAGGCTCTTCGGCAGGGCAGGCTTCGGACAGAGCCTACGAGCATGCAGCTGCCTGCTGGGGCCCAGGGCCTTTCCTCCCCGCAGGAGACAGGTCCATGTGCCTACAGCCTCTCACCCTAAGGGGCTGGGGGAGCAGGAGCTGCTGATCGCACAGGAGCGCCAGCTGCAAAGCCAGCCAGGGGCACAAGAAGATTCCAATAGCTTCCTGCCGGGAGCCCAGGCCCTGGGGAGCAGAGGGCTTGGCCCAGCCCAGGACGGCAGGCTGGAGTAGAGAACACAGCACAACCCAGAGATGCGGGTGAGACAGGACCAGCTACGGGGAGTGGAGCCTGGCAGGTGATTAAGGAGGGATGGGGTAACGGGCTTTCCTGGGGCAGGGAGTGGGGGCAGCCTTTGCCCAGCCATTAGACCCCCGTCCCCAAGCACTGGTGTGGGCACTAATTACATTGGCCTCCAGGTAGGGACGGCCTTGCACAGGTTCCTGCTGCCCTCCAGTGGCCCAAATAGAGAACTGAAATCAGGGGGCACAGCTCAGGCCCTGCAGCCCCTTATCACTAACAGCGGCTGCTTCCCGGCTGTGCTGGCACCTGGAGGATAAACGCCCTTAGGGCCTGCCTGGGGCACCAGGCAGCTGCAAATCTTCCAGCCCAGCGGCAGGCAGCACCAAGAACTGCTCCATGGAGGATGCCACCGATACCTGGGGTGGGCTGGGCCGGGCAGGTTTTGGACTGGATGAGCTCCTGCAGTCCCTTCCAATCCCGATAGTCTATGAATACAGGGGCGGGCGGGGAGCACACCTTTCTCAGTTTCCCCCACTATAAGACAGGGAGAGTAATGAACCATCCCCACCTCCTAGGTCAGGGCTGGTTGAGAGCTGCTCAGGGACTAGTGACGGGTGGGTGGGGAAGGGAAGGACAGACACCTATCTAGAGCGATGAACAAAGAGCCAGGATCACCCACAGTTCCTTTCAGGGGAAGGTAAAACCCTGGAGTGGTCTGAACCGGAAGCTGGGAGCCAGGAAATGCTGAGATATAAGCCCAGCTGTGGCACAGAGCTTGCCCCATGGCTTAGGGAATTGCCCTACCTTCCCTTCCTCAGTGTCCCTGTCTGTACTTACCTGTCTCCCAACACTAGGACTGAGGAGTGGTCACACAGGCAGCAGCAGACAGAGCCCTGGCTAGGATAGTCTGAATGCTGAGGAGGAAGGGGACGGGAGGGGAAGGAAACCCATAAGGAGCGTTACAGTTAAAGACAAACCTTGGCATTTCAATGGGCAGAATAAGCAGTGAAGGGGAGGGCAGATAACTATTCAAATCTAGGTTGGGTTCGTACTGCCTCGGAACCCCCTGTACACGAGTAAAACCACACTGGGCCATAACAAACCCCCTTAACTCTACCCCTGCAGCCCCACCAGCCTACAGCCCAGGGAGGAGAACACCTGCCCTACTGTATGCACGTTTCCACCAGGGGCTCCAGCCACATGCTGCTCTAGGCCCCAGTACGTCAGACTCCAGCTACATTCCAAGGGACACCCCCACCCGCCTCTTCCCCTCCAGGCAGGGCAGGACAGACGTAAGGGGCAGCAGTACCAGTAAACCTCTCCTTGCTCAACTGAATAACCCTGTCCTTGCTCCTTCCTCCTGCCCCAGCTGGGAGGGCAGGCAGGGCACCAGGGCCCTATCACTACCCCCTTGCCAGTTCATTCACCCAATGGACCCAGGTCTTTAACTCAACCTCTGCCTCCATCTGCAGGCCTGTAAAGGCACAGGCCTGGGCCAGAGCCCACAGCCACTAATGGGAGTCTTTCCATCCTCCCCTCTCCTTCATACAACAGAAAGCCCTGCCTGCCCCTGCCCCTCCCTCCATGGGCTGGCCACCCAGGGCAGTGTGAGTCAGCCGCCAGCATCCGGCCACATGCCCCAGAGGCTGCAGACCGCAGAGCGAACCGAGTCACTCGGTGAAGCTCCCACAGCAGCTCGGGGGATGGAACTCAGGCTAGCAGCCGGCATCCTGGCCTGTGCTGCCTCGGGCAACGTGCTGCCTCGGGCAGGCTGCGGATTCTGCTGCTCTGCCAGCCCCTCCCTCAGTGCAGCACAGCTTGGAAGCACCTTTTCATAAAGCCTGCAGCAAGGGCCAGGTCCTCAACCGGTGTCAGTGGTGCTCCATCCACTCCACCGTCCCCTTCCACCAGCCGAAGACCTTTGCCTGGAAGCGTTCGTTCGAGAGCTCTGCTCACAACAGGTCCCGAAAGGATGGTAACTGAACAGCAGGTGCGGGAATGAAAGAGGGGAGCACGGGGGAAGCGTGTTTAGGACTCCACATGCCAGTTCGCTGCAGCATCTGGGCTCCCCTCCTCCCAGTACCTGGTCCTGATGAGCATCAGCTCACTTGAAACCTTGTTCACCATTCAACATTGCCAGGGAACCTTGGCATTTGAGGCATTTCTCCAACAGCAAGTGCATTTCTTCGCCCTCCTCCTGTCAGCGTGGGGAAGTGGCTATTGAAACAATCCTAACGAACAGCAGTTTCTGTTCCCTCTCTAGCCCTCTTCATTCAGGGCAGACTTCGGGGTGACACTGAAGCTACTAGCTGGTGGTACGTTATCGAACCCCAGGCCTCATTCTTTCACAAGCTTAGGGTGGAAAGGAGTTACCAAGAGACATTTAAGCTACAGTTTGACTCAGATTCAAATCTAGAAGGAAAAACATTAGCAACGCTTCCTCTAATGGAAACACGACTGCAATCTTTACTGGGAAGATCCAGGGTTTTGCTAAAATTAAGGGCAAACCTAGAATCCAGTACCCAGCATAGCCACTGAACAACTGCACAGGTCAAAGACCCATACACTGGGAGTTAGCAGCAGCTGGCTGTCGAGTGGCTTCAGTCCATTACCTTGAGCACAGGCACTTCCCCTGTAAACCACCAATGCCGGGGGTGACAATGGTTCCCCTTGCTGGCTGTATTGGTGGAAGGGCCAAGGACTGAAGGGGCTGTGAGACAGAACTCCCCGAGCCTCAGAGGTGGACGCGGTCGGAGATGCACGGATATTAGCCAGATCACATCAAGGCTCTAACGCTGTCAATCCAGACCCGTTAGCAGCCTCTTTCCAAGCATGTGCAGCTGGCAGCTGCTTTCCATCAATTTTCCCAAGGATTTTGAGCACGGAGTCTAGCTGCACAAATCGTGGCGGCTAAATTAATTCAATAGCCTGGAATGGCTCCAAAGGAGCCATTATGGTTTATAGTGTCAATGATCCGTGAAGCAAGGAGTCAAGAATCCGCAGATTAAAGAGCACCCAGCTATGCCTCGCCACGGCAGAGCGGAGCTGCTCCGCATCATGTCAGGGAGACGCGCATTAGACACCTGACAGGTAGTTTCTCTTACGCGTCTATTAAGGGATCAGTTGTGCACTCGACAGAGGGGAAAAAAACTGAGCAAAACAGAAGGGCTAATGCAGTGGCAGAGAGATTTTATCAAGTGTTACTGAAGCCACAAGAGGAGAAAAGTTAAAAGCCACAAAGCCAGGAAATTCAAAGGCCAGACAATAAAACCTCTCCTCCCATCAGACATAGGATCACCCCAAGGTGATCTTTTGAGATGGCCCATCTGAATTCCACACTTGAAAGCGAGAATCCTCCCAGCCAGGGCTTTGTCAAGGTGGGCCTTAAAAACCGCTAAGGAAGGAGATTCCACCACCTCCCTAGGGAACCCATTCCAGTGCTTCACCACTCTCCTAGTGAAATAGTGTTTCCTAATATCCAACCTAAACCTCTCTCACTGCAACCTGAGACCATTGCTCCTTGTTCTGTCATCTGCCACCACTGAGAACAGCCGAGCTCCATCCTCTTTGGAACCCCTCTTCAGGTAGTTGAAGGCTGCTATCAAATCCCCCCTCATTCTTCTCTTCTGCAGACTAAACAAGCCCAGTTCCCTCAGCCTCTCCTCATAAGTCACGTGCCCCGGTGCCCTGATCATTTTTGTTGCTCTCCATTGGACTCCAATTTGTCCACATCCTTTCAGTAGTGGGGGGCCCAAAACTGGACGCAATACTCCAGATGTGGCCTCACCAGTGCCAAATAGAGGGGAATAATCACTTCCCTCGATCTGCTGGCAATGCTCCTACTAATGCAGCCCAATATGCTGTTAGCCTTCTTGGCAATGAGAGCACACTGCTGACTCATATCCAGCTTCTCATCCACTGTAATCCCCAGGTCCTTTTCTGCAGAACTGTTGCTTAGCCACTCGGTCCCTAGTCTGTAGCAGTGCATGGGATTCTTCTGTCTTAAGTGCAGGACTCTGCACTTGTCCTTCTTGAACCTCATCAGATTTCTTTTGGCCCAATCCTCCAATTTGTCTAGGTCACTCTGGACACTATCCCTACCCTCTAGCGTATCTACCTCTCCCCCCAGTTTAGTGTCATCCGTGAACTTGCTGAGGGTGCAATCTATCCCATCATCCAGCTCATTAAGGAGGTCAACCCATTGCCTGTTGAGGCCTTCAGAGGGGCCATGTCCACCAGCCAGATAGAACAGTTACTCATCTTATAGTAACTGGTTCTTAGAGACGTCTTCAGTGCTCATAGACTCATAGACTTTAAGGTCAGAAGGGACCATTATGATCATCTGGTCTGACCCCCTGCATGCTGCAGGCCATAAAACCGTCCCTACCCCTTCCCTGGACTCTGCTGTTGAAGTCCCCAATCCTGTTTTAGGTGACTTCAATCGGCAGAAACCCTCCTGCTAGAGATCCCTGCCCTATGCTGCGGAGGAAGGCGAAAAACCTCCAGAGGCTCAGCCAATCTGCCCTGGAGGAAAATTCCTTCCCGACCCCAAATATGGCGATCAGTAAGACTCCGAGCATATAGGCAAGAGTCTCCAGCCTGACCCCGTCAGCCATTATACAATTTACCTACCATTTCTTGGTTTTCCTTGACTACTATGTTATACCATTAAACCATTCCCTCCATAAATTTATCTAACTTAATCTTAAAACCAGATAGGTCCGTCGCCCCCACCGTTTCCCTCGGAAGGCCGTTCCAATATTTCACCCCTCTGACGGTCAGAAACCTTCGTCTAATTTCAAGCCTGAACCTCCCCACGGCCAGTTTATATCCATTCGTTCTCGTATCCACATTAGTACTAAGCTGGAATAATTCTTCTCCCTCCCTCGTATTAATCCCTCTAATATATTTAAAGATAGCAATCATATCCCCCCTCAGCCTTCGCTTTGTCAGACTAAACAACCCAAGCTCCTCTAGTCTCTTTTCATACAACAGGTTTTCCATTCCTCTGATCATCCTAGTGGCCCTTCTCTGCACCCGTTCCAGTTTGAGTTCATCTTTTTTAAACATGGGAGACCAGAACTGCACACAGTACTCCAAATGAGGTCTCACCAGCGCCTTGTACAACGGAAGCAGGACCTCCTTATCCCTACTAGATATACCTCGCCTAATACATCCCAAGACAGCATTGGCTTTTTTCACCGCCACGTCGCATTGTCGACTCATAGTCATCCTGCGGTCTACTAGGACCCCTAGGTCCTTCTCCTCTTCCGTTACTTCTAACCAATGCGTCCCCATCTTGTAACTAAAATTTTTATTAGTCATCCCCAAATGCATCACCTTACACTTTTTACTATTAAATTTCATCCTATTCCTGATACTCCAATTCACAAGCTCGTTCAAGTCTCCCTGCAGGATATCCCTATCCTCCTCCGAATTTACAACGCCTCCCACCTTCGTATCATCCGCAAACTTTATCAGCCCACTCCTGCAATCGGTTCCGAGGTCAGTTATAAATAGATTAAATAAAATGGGTCCCAAAACCGAACCTTGAGGCACTCCACTAGTAACCTCCCTCCAACCCGACAGTTCACCCTTTAATACGACCCGCTGCATTCTCCCCAATAACCAATTCCTTATCCACCTCTGGATTTTCATATCGATCCCCATGTTTGTCAGTTTAACCAATAATTCCTCATGGGGTACAGTATCAAACGCTTTACTGAAATCCAGGTATATTAGGTCCACCGCATTTCCCTTATCTAATAAATCCGTTACTTTCTCAAAGAAGGAGATCAGATTCGTTTGGCACGATCTGCCCTTCGTAAAACCATGTTGTAATTTATCGCAATTGCCACTAACCTCCAGGTCCTCAACTAGTTTCTCTTTCAGAATTTTCTCTAACACCTTGCACACTACAGATGTTAAACTAACAGGCCTGTAGTTACCCGGATCACTTTTTTTCCCTTTCTTGAAAATAGGAACCACATTAGCTATTCTCCAGTCTAACGGGACCACCCCCGAGTTTACAGATTCATTAAATATTATCGCTAATGGGCCTGCTATTTCCCGCGCCAATTCCTTCAATATTCTCGGATGAAGATCGTCCGGTCCTCCCGACTTAGCCCCATTAAGGCATTCAAGTTTTGTTTCTACCTCGGATACGGTAATCCCCCATCCTGAATGCCCCTCTGTAGTGGTGCTAGTATCCCTAATACCTTCATTGGCCTCATTAAACACCGATGCAAAATATTCATTGAGATATTGCGCCATGCCTCGATTGTCTTTAATCTCCTCTCCGGCAATAGTCTTCAGCGGTCCCACTTCTTCTTTCTTTGCTTTCTTCCTATTTATATGGCTGTAAAACCTCTTACTATTGCTTTTAATTCCCCTCGCTAGGTCCAACTCTACACGGCCTTTGGCCTTTCTCACTCTATCTCTACATTCTCTGACTTCGCTAAGGTAAGTTTCTTTACTAATCCCTCCCCTCTTCCACTCTTTGTACGCTTTCTGTTTTTTCCTAATCGCCCCTTTGAGTCGGTCGCTCATCCAGCTCGGTCTAAATCTCTTGCTTTGTAATCTTTTTCCCTTTTTTGGAATGCAGGCCTCCGACAGCTCATGCATCTTTAACTTGAAGTAATCCCAGGCTTCTTCTGCCTTTAGATCCATTAATACGTTTGCCCAATCCACTTCCCTTACCAGTCCCCTTAATTTGTTAAAATTGGCCTTTTTAAAATTATAAACCCTAGTCTTTGACTTAATTCTGTTACTCCTCCCATGTATTTTAAACCGAATTAGCTCATGATCACTGGAGCCCAAATTGTCCCCCACTACCACTTCCTCAACGAGGTCCTCACTACTTACCAGAATCAAATCTAAAATGGCCTCCCCCCTCGTCGGTTCAGCTACCACTCGATGAAGGAATTGATCAGCAAGCACATCTAGGAACATCTGAGCCCTATTATTACTACTAGCGTTTGTGCCCCAATCTATATCTGGGAAGTTAAAGTCCCCCATAATTACACAGTTTCTATTAGTAATTACTTCTCTAAACACATTAAATAGTTCCTTATCCATATCCTGGGTCGATCCCGGCGGTCTATAGCACACTCCGAGCACTATCCCCGGAGAGGCTCTAGTAGTCCTATTACCCAGTGTGAGTATTGCCCAGACGGACTCTGTGTTATCTAATCCATCAACTATTATTGCTTTACAGGTTATTTCACTATTGACATACAATGCCACCCCCCCACCTTTACCTTTGTTCCTGTCTTTCCTAAACAGCGCATACCCCTCCATACCTGTGTTCCAGTCGTGACTGCCATTCCACCACGTTTCTGTTATTCCTACGATATCTGGTTTCAGCTCTTGGACCAAGAGCTCCAATTCCTCCATTTTATTACCTAGGCTTCTGGCATTGGTGTATAAACACCCTAATGTATGTCGTTTAGCCTGTCTCCCATTCGTAGCACTATAAGTTGCGGGCCTCCTTGCGTCCGTCCCCCGTCCTTCCTATGTCCAATCTCATCTCCCCGGCTATGTCTCCTCTCATTTTACTCACCTTTTCCATACTGGAATCTGGCGTGGAGATTAACTGTGCATCTCCCAACCTTCTCCCCAAACTTCCTAGTTTAAAGCTCTTTTGATAAGATGAGCCAGCCTCCCTCCCAGAAGTCTATTTCCTTCCCTACTCAGGTGAAGCCCATCCCGCGAGAACAGGTGCCTGTCCCCGAAAGCCTCCCAGTGGCCATACATCCCAAAGCCCTCCTTATAGCACCACTCTCTTAGCCAACTATTTATTCTCACAATCCTATCAGCCCTTTGCTGCCCTTCCCTCGGAACGGGCAGAATCCCACTAAAGATAATCTGAGCCTCTATCTCCTTGAGCGTCTTCCCCAGCCTAGCATAATCTCCCTTGATTCTCTCTAACGAGAACCTAGCCGTGTCATTCGTTCCTACATGAAGGATTATCAAGGGGTTCTTACCTGCTCCTTTTAGGATCCTTTTCAACCGCAGGTCCACATCGCGTATCTTTGCGCCCGGTAGACAGCACACCCTTCTGTTCTCCGGGTCCGCCCTGGTCACAGGCCTGTCCAATCTCCTCAGTAATGAGTCTCCAATTACATACACCTGCCGTCGCCTGGCAACAGTGCAATCTAGTAATCTAGTCTCTAGTCCCTCTAGTCCTGACCTGTGCCTGTTCCTATCTTCCGTTATGCTCCCCCTTATGCCTTCCTGATTCCTCCCGGGGCCCAGAATTGGTGCTGTCTCCATCAACTCCTCCCCTCTCTCTCTCGGACTAGCTGCTCTTCTCTTCTTCCTCACTCTCCCACCTTCAGCCGCCACCTGGTGCCCCTCCACCTCGCTATCCAAACACTCGAACCTATTCCTGAGTTCTATTCCCCCCTCGCTGGCCCTTCTTTTCCTTGGCCTGCTTCTCAGTCACATGCTTCCACCTCCCATGTTCTCCCCCTTCCATTCCCCTCTCACCGTCCTCTGCCTCTATCTGCGCTGCAGGACACTCTCCTTCAGCCCCTCCTTGCCTGTCCTCCATCAGCTGCTCAAACCCCCGCCTAAACTCCACCAGGGTATCTACCTGCATCTCTAGCCCCTTAATCTTTTCCTCCAGTAACACTATCAGGCGACACTTCATACACACATACCTGTGTTCCAGCTCCCCTGCTAAGACCATATACATACCACAGCTTCCACATGCCACCATCTGCATTCTGTCTGCTCCTGCTGCTTGGCTCATGCCTGCTGCACTCCCTGCCCACAGCACCTGTGGACTCAGAGCACACACCACACCGTGCCCTCCTGCCTCCCCTCTTACCTCCCCCTGCAAACTCCCTCTCAAACTCCCCTGTTAGCAGCCCTGTTTGCTGCCGCTGCTCGCAGTGCTGATCCCGCTTGACATGTGCCTCAGGGATGCAACAGTGGAATAGTGGTCTCCATTGGGCTTGTGCTGGGCATGTCCTCGAACTCCCACCCCAGGGCAGAAAAGGCAAAGTGGCTGCAACCATCACCCCAGAGCCCTCACTAGGTCAGAATCCTGGGTAAGCAGGACTCTGATAAAGCAAGGACAGAGGGCAGATCAGTGTGGGTCCCACGACACCAACATTTGAAGAACCGGGAGGGGAGTGTGTGGGATAGGTGAGGAGTTTGAGCATTGGCCTACTAAACCCAGGGTTGTGAGTTCAATCCTTGAGGGGGACCATTTAGGGATCTGGAGCAAAAAATCTGTCTGGAGATTGGTCCTGCTTTGATCAGAGGGTTGGACTAGATGACCTCCTGAGGTCCCTTCCAACCCTGGTATTCTATGATTCTACTGTAGGTAACATTCTCCGAGTACCTGGCTGTATGGATCCCACTCTGGGTGATTGACGAGTGTCCCATCTGGCAGGTGGAGTTGAGGAGTGCTGAGTGACACTAAATGAGTGATTGCAACACTGCCCTTCTAGGCTTGGCATATGACCTGGTAGCTAGGCCAAGGGCAGAATGCTGAATAAAAGTCAGGGTTACTTCATATCTCAGCCCTACAGCTTTCAGATACGGGAGCGTTCTCAAAAGTGGCACAAGATGCAGCTTGCACACTAGAGAAGTGAGCTGTACTGTTTAGAGGGAGGGAGATGAATCCTGCAGTGCATATGGCTCTATTTTAATATCTTCTGGGTGGAGCAGAGATGGCAATGAAGACATGAGACGACAATTCGAAGGGCTTTATTTCATCAAGCCCTTGTAATGTCCACAGCGTGGGGTTTCTTCTCTCTGGGAGCAAAACGAATGTAGGAAAGGGAACAGGTAAACTGATGGATGGGTTCAAAGGAGATCTAAGTTTATCCCTGAAGTGACTTTTGAATATCACCACCTGATCTCTGTGGAACATTATGCATGTGTAGGGGGGAAAAAAAATCAGCCATAAGTGGTTGGAGGTCATGGACAGTCCTAGCCAGTAGGATGACGACCAAGACCACTGTCTAGAGCAGGGGTTCTCAAACTGGGGGTCAGGACCCTTCAGGGGGTCACGAGGTTATTACATGGGGAGGTCACAAGCTGCCAGCCTCTACCCCAAATCCCACTTTGCATTCAGCATTTATAATGGTGTTAAATATATAAAAAAGAGTGGTTTTAATGTATAAGGGAAGGTCGCACTCAGAGGCTTGCTATGTGAAAGGGGTCACCAGTACAAAAGTCGGAGAACCCCTGGTCTAGAGTGTCAGGAACATTCTGAAAGTGACTCAAAGAAGGAGACTCTTAAGATTTGCAAGGACAACATTAAGCTTCCATGGAGGAGGGGATTCTCACAGTTGGGTAAACACACAGTAACGCCTTCAGAAATATGGATACCAGGGGATGGGAGGAGAATTGAATGGTCCCAGCGAGCATGGAGCTATTAGGATTAATGTGGCTTTGCCCTGTCGGATTTTGCTTATCACCCTGGGAATCGGGGGAAATTAGTGGGAAAGTATGCCTGAGACCATGACTCCACAGTATGAAGAAGGCACGTTGCAATGAACCTGGGCACATGCTCTCGGAACAGAAGGCTGGGCATTGTATTGTCTTTGGTGGCAAACGAGTTATTCTGTGATTTCCCCCACTGATTAAATATCAGGTATATAATGGACCTCTGCAGTGGCCACCTGTGACTGGTGATGGATTGTCTGCTTAGAAAGTCTGATAGGAGCCAGCAACAGCCTAGGAGGTAAAGAGCTCTGGGGATTATCCTGGGTTGATGCCATGTCCACAGGTTGATAGCTTCTTGACATGGGGTGATGAATGGGCTTGTTTATATAGTACACGGCAGATGTGTTGTCTGTCAAGTTCTGCACTGTGGAATTCTGCAGGACCGGCTGGAATGCCAGGGAAGCTAACCTGAATGTTCACAGCTCCAGGATGGTTATGTGAAGGGTCCTATCTTTCTGAGACCAGGTCCCTTGTACCAGGCGATTCAGGTGGGCACCTCTACCTTTTCCTGGCATGTCCATGATCAGTATCATCATGGGAACAAAGGGTTCTCTTCTGGGCTTTTTGGGATCTAACCACCAGGTCAGTTCTGATAGGACATATGGTAAGGCCATGATCCATGCTCCCTTGGTGCCTTGTAGGGGGCTAGCTAGACCTTAGCCAGACTTATAATGGATTCAGGTGAAGTCTGCAAGTAGCATCAAGTAAGTGCAGGCTGATCTATGGGCCAGCAGTCTGAGACAGCTCCACACTGTAGTTGATGGGTTTGACCTGACATCAGTGATCATCAATTGTAGACAGTGCCACATGTCTTCAGGAAGATACACCTTTGCCAATTTGGCATCTATCTTCTGTGCCAGAATGTGAGATGCCTTTTTGTCGTTCCCTAGAAGGCCCAGCTGGAGAACTAAAGGTCAGGGCCACGGAAGCCTCCTGCTGGGCTCTGCCTTTGTGCAGCCCATCATCAAGGTATGGAGAGAGATGGATGCTCCATCTCCTCAGATGCACCGCCACACCCATTTTGCGAAGACTCTCAGTGTGGCAGAGAAAACTGAAGGATAGATCTTTTGAGATGACAGTGACTGGGCACTGGTACTTCCTGTAGGCTGCGTGGATGGCAACATGAAAGTCAAGTCAAGATGTCCTGTATGTCAAGAGCCAGGAGCCAATCTTGAGTGGAAGGGGAAGGAACAATGAAGGCAAGTGCTACCATCTCAAATCCTAGATGGTGTATGTAGTTCATCCTACCCTGAAATGGAGAAGGCTGAAGGCCCCCCTTTTTTCCCCTCTGGGATAAGGAAATATGGGGAGTAAAAGTCTCTTCCCCTGTATTATGAGGTACTTCTTTATGGCTTCTAGGTACCAGTAGTGATCCTAGCAATGGTGCCCACATCAGTACCTACGCTGGTGTGGACACTGACTAGCTTTGAGATGGATGCCAAGCAGTGTTTCTTTGGTGCCCAGGGAGACTGAGCCAGTGCCATCAGCTTCCTGTAAGAAGAGGGAGCTTAATGGCTTTCCTTGTGGAAAGCTAATGTTTAGCCTCTCCTTGTGGGAGGACGCAGCGTATCTCAGCTCCAGCCTGCCCCACCTCTGGGAAGACATGGCGCTGGCTGATGGTGCCGGGTCTCTGACTTACTCCAGTCTCTTGCCAGTCCAGGAGGCTGCGTGCCAGCTGCTCAGGGCACTGGCAGGAGGGGACTTCACAGGGGATCAGGTGCATTTGGGAGGCTGATCCTCGCTCTTCCTAGTGCAAGCTTACCCGCAGACTGCATGAAGAAGTGGAGCTTGAAGTGGGAATCTCTGGACTTCCATGGACTCCGAGGACGAACACTGATCTGGATCATGACGCTCACGCAGGCAAAGCTAGCAATGGCTGTGGCCATAGGGGAGAGGAACAAAGCCATCACAAGATGGGCACGGTTTAAAGCCCAAAGGTTTTGAGTGCCATTTGACATGGAAAGAAGTGCCAAGTACCAAGTGGGGGAGGGGTCCCCCCCAACCTTGGACAGTCCATATTGAAAAAAAGTGTAAAATAAAAATGACCAAGGCTAAAGGAAGATATTTGAACTTGTTCCATCTCGCTGCCACAGGGGGTTAGAGGGAATGAGGAACAGCCGTGACCACTCTGCCCTTTATACCCTCAGGTGGGGGCACAAGGACATGCACACTGCAGGTGTGGTCCAATGGGCACTTCTATGCAAATGACTGTGGCTTTGGACATGAGGCGCATGCTGTGCGCCTGGTGTGAGATCCACACTGGCACATACTCGAAGAACCACCTGCTTACAGTACTCAGGTGAACAAAGGCTTGTGGCTATGAGAACACATGAAGAAAGATGTACTTATGCTGCTGGGGGGATTCCCTGATAACTGCATGCACCCGAACAAGTAGGCACAACAGGGACAGTTTTAGCTTCAGCTCCTTCACCTAAGTTTCAAGGGGCCACCACTGCACTATGGACCTTGGGCTAGCAAAATCCATCCACTAGTCACCAAGGAATTTTAACTCTGCATTTGGGGGTTCAACTAGCCCCTTCTGGCCTTAGGCGCTATGAATTTATCTAGCCCCAGAGACTTTCACAAGCGCATCCATGGGCTCATTTCACAGCCCTTGCGGAGGCCCGGAGTGTGACCTACAGAAGTAGTGCACGAAGAAAGTTTCGTTTTCAAATCCGTATTTTATAATCATTGAAAGGTGAGCGTCAACATACAAATAAAATCCACCTGTGTTAGAAAGATGCACAATGCATGTAACACAAACCTGACGATGTAAACAGAAGCATCTGGTGATACAAATGCGATATGCAGTCACATACCCATTGCTTTAAATAAATAAGTCTCTGGCTCAGAGGCCTCACTTATGGCAGCAAAAACAAGACATTTAAAAATTCCTACCATGTCTAAGCGTGAAGCTCTGGTTTCTATTTAAACCCACAATGGTGTCTCCCCAATAAGGTTATCACCGGGTGGCTGGGAAGTTTACCCCGGGTACTGTACTAGATGGTTCAGATCCAGTACAGCAGTTCCTGTCTGACAGCGGCCAGTACCAGCTGCTTTAGAGGAAGGTGCAAGAAATCCCTTAGTGGACAATTATCAAGTAACTGTCCCATAGGGGGAAGATTCCTAACTCCAGACCGTTTAGTGGTTGGCTTATGCTCTGGAGTACAAAGACTTATCACCACAAACCATGGGACGGAGGTGGTCCTCAAGTAACAGTTAAAGAAAGCCAGGTGGAGGGCAAGTATCTGAATCCACTTGTAGAGCAAGTGCCGCTCTGAGAATTGGGGAATGAGTGAATGAAAAGATCTATCAGCAGCTAACGTGTTTCACAGAAATGCCTTTTTTCAGGGGAGGAAACCAATATTTTTTTCTTAAATAAAATAGAATCAGCAGCTTGGCACATTAGCATTGTGCTACATGAAACAAAATAAGGTAAAATTCAAAGGAAGCTAATGAGAAGATATTCTGCTACCAGTCTAAGGGACGTATGTGTTCAGTTTATCCCATTAAACTATTGCTACAAATTATTCGTGACTTTAAAAAAGGGAGAAGTAGACACCAACTATTACTTGTATAAAAATACAATTACATCTCTGAAGGGTATTTTATACCTACCAACAGCTAGCACGCACTCAAGACGACTGGACAGCTTGACAGCCTCCACAAAAAACCCAAACACACAATACAGAAATCTAACATTATGAACGATATCTATATTCTTCTGATTTTTCCAGCCCTGACAGTACAGTTGTTAAGATGTATGCATCGTTCAGCTCAGCACCATTAAGAATGCTGGCAGTACAGAATTAGGATATTAGCCATGTGCATGAGATCCGATACCAGGGCAAACGTTAGTAGTTTAATGATTTGGAGGAGTTATTTGCTTGGAATTTTAATCTCACACGGAAGAAGCAGGAGGCCCTTTGGCTGTTAGTGGATCCATCTCTGCTGGTGGAAAAAGGTCAATGACTATGTGGATACATCTTTCCCTTTCATACAAAGGAGCAGGTTATGCCCTGGCTGGGTGCTTGTTGAACAGCTGATAGACAGTTATGTATCCATTACAGTAATGCACCCAGCCCTCATTCAGCACAGTGCTTAAAACACGTTTAAGCATGTACTGATCTTGCTTAAGTGCTTTGCTGAAGTGGGGACCGAGCCAGCATTCCTTGTGCACCCAATATTCTCAGTGACAACAACAGGATTTTGGGGTGCAGACACCAAACTCTGCCCCCTCAAATTGCACACCACTCTGAATGACCTGGAGCTTGATCCAGCACCCACTGAACAAGAGTGGCACATATCTGGAGAGCAGGATGGTCAAAAGAATGGTTAGTTAATCCATTTGCTCTAGATTCACAATACTGACAACTTGAGGGCTGTGTGTCACCCATGTGAAATGAAGGTTTCACATCTACAGATAATACTTAGTCCTGCCATGAGTGCAGGGAACTGGACTAGATGACCTCACGAAGCCGCTTCCAGTCCTACAATTCTAGGACCTGGAGCAAAATGAGAGCTGAGCTGCTCTGGGGTCATGCTACTGAGACTGTAAAATCTGCACCAGAAAGAGCAACAAAATACACGTGCAAAGCTGTGCTTCTGGAAAACGGTCTGGAAAATCATCTGAATCCCCACCCCTAATCTGAGCATGTAAATTCAGCACTCCATCTTCTGTGCGCGCTCTCACCCTGTACACTACGTGAAGCAGGAGACCAGCAGACATACGAGGATGTGAGATGTGCCTCAAGCCCCTACCGTGATGCGTGTGCACAAGGGGGCTCAGTTAAGGTTCCCTGTCCAACTTAAACACTGACATTTCCTGACTCTTCAGTGCTTCGCTCGGCAACCTTAACATTCCTTTAGTGTTTTTAGAAAATACACTTCTAACTTCTTCCCCAATCCACCGCAGAGCAGCTGGAGACAGTCTCTATGTTCTCTGCACTCAGCAGGCTGGCCTGCTATTTGTGGCCTGCTATTCCTGTCCACCTTGGGGTGGACAGCAGGCAGCTCCACTGGAATAGAAATCCTCAGACGTACCAACAATCAGTTCATGCTGGATCTCAATGTCTCACCCTTTCGCTGATGAAGTTGAGAAAAATTCTACACATTTCCTGCTTTGTGGATTCACGCTGACGAGCTCCTTGGCTAAGTTGGCATCAGTGTGCACAGGATTTTTACACAGTAGATCAAGGCCTAAGAGACGGTACAGAACTTCACAGCATTTGGTTTGCCTGCTGGTGTCGACTATACCGGCACTTACTAATGCCGGTGAGAAGGCAGTCTTGGTATTAGAGCATGAGGCAGAAAACAAAACTAACCAACCAACCGTCCGTCCCTCCCGAAACCATTCAGCGGAGGACTTTTTACATGTACGCTCAGCCGGAGAAGCCTGATGGTCACCAGCAACGAGCGCTCTACACCGGTCAGCTCACTCTGCTAGGAAAGAATCCAGCTCCATGCCATGCTCCTCAGGCACCAAGGATCAGCTCTGGAGTCTTCTCCTCCCTCAGGGCTAGAACAACAACTGATTGCAAGGACACCAGCGTAGCTCCCAGTGCCACGTAACTGCTGCTCTCTCCTCCTGCTCCCCAGCAATGCCGAGAGTGAACGTCAATGAGCCGGGACCCGGCCAGGCCGAGGGTTCAGTACATGGACTCGT
Organism: Trachemys scripta elegans; assembly: GCF_013100865.1. Taxonomy (NCBI): domain Eukaryota; kingdom Metazoa; phylum Chordata; order Testudines; family Emydidae; genus Trachemys; species Trachemys scripta. Next base: position 278,063,493 of record NC_048299.1, on the reverse strand, counting down.
CTCCCACGGTGGTGAAGGGAAGGCTGTAGGTGCTGCTCTTGCTACGCTTACTCTTCTTGCTCCAGGCCAGCAGGGTGCTGGCGCTCTTGCTGTTCATGAGGTTCTTCCTGCTATTCTCCTTGTTGTTCTTCAGCAGCGCGCCCCCCGATGACCGGGCCGCCGGCCTCCTGTCCACCTGCCAGAAAGAGAACGGAAACAAGAGCGTAAGAGACAGCCCCGAGAGGGGAGGAACAGAAACGAACACAGCTTTTATCAAGGCCAGTGCTGTAGGTGGGTAAATGCCACTTACATGTGAGCTGTAGGAACACACAGCCTGGAGTACTGAATGCATCCAGAGCGCTGTACAAACACTACATCAATCCTCCCAGTGCTCCAGGAGTCAGGGTAAGTTTCACCCCCATGGAGTCCAATTCTGACCCTGCGCCAGTGACACACTGGTGTGCTTCCACGCGGGCAAGAGCAGAATCAGGCCCAGAGAGTTTAAGGGATTCACCAAAGCAGACGGGGCTGAGGCTGGAGGGCACCAGGCTTGCAGTCCTGTGCTCAGACCACTAGCCGGTGCTGCTGACTATCCACTTTATTTTAACATACCATGGAGAATCCATGTCCTGCTCAGAGTCCTGGGAATCCCCCACTCTCCAGACACCACCTTCTGACCCTAAATCTGCCTGACCAACAGGACCTCAATCCTGAGCAATCAGGACTGGCTTTGCTTCCAAGCCCCTCGTCGCTACTTAATTAGCCACAGGGCAGCTGAACACCAGAGTGCACCTACTCTTTCCCATCTCCCCACAGCCGCCTCAACCCCAACCACTGCCAGCCTAGGGAGTAAGAGACCAGGATTGAAAACGGACTGCTCAATCTCCCACAGCCCAATGCCAGAGGCCAGTCTCTAGGCCAGCCCCTGGAGAATGTATCAGAAGGAGAATAAAACCCAAGATGTTTCTAAAGGCAAAGCTTCAGGCCTAATTTTCAAAAGCGTGAAGTCAACGGGGAGCGGAGAGCCATGGGCGCCCAAGCACCTCTGGAAAAGTCAAACCCTCACTCAGTGGAGAGCAAACCTATGGCTCCCCAAAAGGTCCCTCTACACTCCTACACGGCCACTGAAGTGTGGTCTGCACTATAGAGGGCACGTCTTCATTCCCGCCCGGATCAGCGGGTAGAAATCGATCTCTCGGGGATCGATTTATCACATCTCATCTAGACACAATAAAACGATCCCCGAATCGACGCATGTACTCCATCTCCTCAGGAGGCGTAAGCGGCATCGATGGGTGAGCCGCAGCGGTCGATCTGCCGCCATCCTCACAGCGGGGTAAATCGAATAGGATACTTCGACTTCAGCTACGCTATTTGCGTAGCTGAAGTTTGCATATCTTACATCGACACCCCCCCCCCCCGCCCAGTGTAGACCAGCCCAGAGTTAAGTCAACATAAGGCAGCTTACGTCAACCTACTTATATCAGCGTACACACTACAGCCATGCTCCCACCGATGCAAGGGCCCTATTACACTGACATAGTAACTTCCTGACCATGTGAGGCATTGGGCTTATGTCTGTGTCGTTAGGGTGACACAGTGGAGGTGTAGACACTGCCTTACTTACATCAGCTATTGGTGGTCATTCTGGTCAATTTCATGGCTCCAGAAACTGACAAGCGCATCTGGGGCCGGTGGTGGGCTCCAGCTACAGCCTGGTTGCCCCCCATCATGGTTTCCCCTCTCCCAGCTGGGCACTGCCTGTGCTCCCTGCTCCCCTGGGGCTTCCAGCATCCAACTCCCCCCCTCAGGGAGCAGAGAAGCCCAGGCAACTACCCACCACTCTTGGCAGAAAGCAGGGGGACAAGAAGCCAGGGTGGCTGCTGGCGGGGAGCCGAGCTGAGAGCCCTGGCTCTCGGCCCCCTCCCCCACTGTCCTCCTTCAGTCGGGGAAGTGCTCCTGGGGAGTACATGCACCATCAACAGAAGGAGGACAGTGTGGACATCAGCCACCACATTAATTACTGCACTGGCTGTAAGTCGACCCAACATAGGGTGACTTAAGTTTGTAGTGTAGACATGCCCTTAGGTCTCAGCTGGTTTATTGCCACAGGCTTTATTGTTTCCAGACTCCACTACCCAAAGTTCCCTGAAGAGACAAAGCATCACCCAGCTTGGGTTGATCTCAGCAAACTTCTCTCTGCCAGCCCTGGCTTTCCCGATACATATCCCCCTAAGGGGCTTTTGCTAAGGTTCGGACAAAGCAAGAAGGTGAATTACAACATTCTGTCCATCAGAACTCTGCAGGGTTACCACGCCAATGTCTACACCCTCTTCCCCGACGCTCTTCAGCAGCTGCACCACCTCAGCATGCTTGGACCACTTGCAGTCCTCGCTGTTCACAGAGACTATGTAGTCTCCTTCCTTTAGCCCGGCTTCCTGCAAGAGAGCAAACAAAGGCCAAATGGAGCCTGTAATATCCCAGCATGGCTACAGCACACGTCTTTCAGGAACTAGCAGAGACTCAGCATTTCCTTCCCCAAAGTTCAATACAGCATGACCCTAGGACCCCAGCTGGACTATCTGAAGCATGGAGACGTTCCTAGGAAAATCCTCAGCCTGTTTAACTGTTTGCAGAGGCATTAAAGGAGACTACTTCTGCAAGATCTGGGGTAGGTCTGATCCAGCAAAGCACTTAAGCTACAAGTAGTTTCCATCTACTTCAACAGAGCTTAAAGCAAAGCACATGTTTAAGTGCCTTACTGGACCAGAGTCATAGAGCCCAATCCAATGCTCAATGAAGTCAGTGGAAAGACGCGCACTGGTACAATGGGCACCAAATGAGACCAGTAGTGAATACACAGTACATTACTGGTTACCAGTCTGATCTTTCAAACACTATTAAAAGATCCAGTAGATAAATGCTCTTCTCCCACACCTATTTCTGTGGGTCCTCCTATGCTTCCCTCCCCCCCACCCCCCCAGAAGGCTTTTCCTTTGAGAAGCTCTTCTGCCCCCCTCCCCCCAAGCTTGACCCCTTACGGCCCTTCCCTTTCAATCTGTTCTGTTCCTTCCCACCCCTACTCCACTCCCAGTCCAAATTCCTTTCCCAACCATTCCCAATTCCATCCCCACTCCTGTTCCAGCTTCCAGCCATCCTCTGCTCATGTTCCCAATTTCCCCCCCGGCCCCTTGTCCAATCTCCATATCTCCAGCCCCCTTTCCAAGCTCCCTGTCTCAGTCTCTTTGCCCAGTCAGCTTCAATGCTTCCCCTACCCCCCACCCTTTGGCTCCACATCAGATAAGTCTCCCTCTCCTCACCCTCACCAGTTCCCAGTCTTCTCTGCCCCTTCCCCAGCTTCCAGTCCCCTTGTCCAGCCAGTCCCAATCTCTGCTGCCTGTCCAATTTCCATGCCAGCCTCCAGTCCAAGTGTCTTCCCATCCCCAAGACTCCTTGTCCGGATCTACTCCCCCATTCCCTGGGTCCAGTTCTGGTCCCCTCTGCATTCCATTCAGGTGGCTGCCCTCCTTCTCACTGCTGGCACATTACCTGGGGTGGCACTGAACACAGGAGAGAGTCTCCTTGCTCTCAGTGTCTGGATCTAGCACGGCCCAGAATAGCCAACAACTGCGGGGAAAGTCCCACTAGCCCTGGGCACTAGAACATGCTTAGTTCATACAGAATCTTTGGGGAATGAAGCCGTGACGTTCTAGTGAGTCTCTATTGAGCATGTGCCAAATATGATTTTTCAAAAAGACTTGTAACTCAGGCAGATTTGGGAGGACTTTCATGAGGATGACAAAAGATGCAAAGGCCACCCCCCCGCCAAATGTCAAGTGTTTGCTCCAAAGCATGGAGGCGCTAAAGCTTCCCGAAGGGGAAAAAAAAAAAAGTCTCCAGAATTTTTTTAATGTGGGCAAATCAAAGCATTTTCCCTCAGCTCATCCTCAAAAGGGCTGAATTTATTTTTTTGGGGGGGGGGGGCGGGGGTTCAGTCTTAGACTGACACTCAGCATGGGAAATATCAGTCCAAATGGTTCCAGTTTGGCCCAAGTTATTAGCAGCTGAGAACGTGGGCTCACACAGGGAAATGCCAGGCCCTCTGAATCAGAGATGGTGCTACTAACCCCATCTATCTCCAGCGAGGTGAGAGGGGATGAGGGAAGCACTAGCTACTTACGGATGCACAGCCCCCAGGTATCACTCCCGCAATTAGGACGGGGGAATCCCCTCGGAGCGTCAACCCAAAGCCATTTTCTCCTCTGGCCAGGTGAACTTGCCGTGCAGGGTGCCATTTGTTTTTGGCTGAAAAAACGGACAGAGGGCCCTGGATAAACAGATACAGGACAATGTGTTTCAGTGCAGCGGTCCTCTCGACAGTCCAGCCCTAGTCCCCTGGCTCACAGAGATCCCACTCACTTTGACTCATTATCCAAGGAAGCACGAAGCTGGATCATTTGTGCTCCGCAGACAATCCTGGTTTGTGCCCCCCCCAAACAGCGTTTACACTGACTAGATTTCAGAGCAACTGCAAACATTCAGTTGTCCAAAAGCCAGGGAGATATTTTGGGGTTGGCAGTAATGAACCGAATGACATTCAACCCATTCCACACTATTCAACCCATTTCTTGCAAGGAGGGGGGCGGGGGCAAGGTCTAGCCATCGAGAGCAGCTGCCAGAAACTTGGAGCTTCTGTCAATTAAAAGAACGTCTGTGGTTAGATTCAGACCAAAATTAGAAGAAAATAAAGACCCAAATCTACTTACCATTAGTGCATGGAACGGACTCTCCAACTCCCTCCCTTGAGATCAAAGTGCCAGCACTGGGGGGAGGGAGAGTGTGGGCTCTAGCTCAAGACTTTAGTCTGGGAACTGCAATCTAGCTAGCCTTGGAGTATGAAATCTACCCTGTCTGCAACACCAGTCCAGGTGGTGCTCACATGGGCCCGAAGAAGGGCACAGTGCCAGCCCTCTGCACAGAGATGGATTTCATCCTTAGAGTCAGATCCTACTGCCAGTGAAATCAATGGCAAAGCTTCCCTCAACTTCAGCAGGAGCACGACTGGGCCTTACTTCAGGGCACCTTTGCAAGTGTCCCTGGTTCCTCTGCTGTGGCTGTCAAGCTGTCCAGAGTGCAGATACTCTGCTGCTCTGAAGTCCCTCTGGAAGCTGTGTGCTGCACACATCCTGGGCACCCTGCACAAATTGTTCCACTGGAAGCTGGCCGTGCAATGCTCCTCAATTAACTGCGAACGGGATCAGATTAGGGACGAAGGAAAGGCTGACATTAAGCATTTTGTTTTCCTGAGCTGGGAAGTACCCGCCCTACTGGCAAAACTGCTGCTGGCCACTACTTACATCAAGAGCCTTCACCCAATCAATGGGAAACCTTCTGGAACCAGTTTGAGAAGCTAGCATGTTGGCTGACGTCCACACAGCCTTCATCTAGCTTCACACTGGCTTGCTGGTGGCATGGATCTATGGGCAGCCTTTGTCCCATTTTAAATAATACTCTCTCCCTTTGCCACTGAAGGTGCCTTCCTAAGCCTGGAAGCAGCATCGCTTAGTTCCCTGGAGGAAGCGTCTGCACGAGGAGAGGTGACAAAGGCTCATGGGTCCCCATTAATTCCCATGACAGGATGCACTGAACTGGCTTCGTCAGCTTCCCCCGTGACTGCGTCTGTCTGTATCCACTTCTTGCCTCTTGCCTTGTACTTAGCTGGTCAGCTCGTTGGGGCAAGGACTGTCTTTTGGTCCTGTCTTGGTTTGTACAGCGCCAAGCACAATGGGATTCTGGTCCCTGGCTGGGACTCGTAAAACATAATTAAAAGACCCATTACCACAAAGCTGAGGCAACTGCATATTGCAAAACTGCTCTCAGCCCGCACTGGGCCATGTTTGCTGTTGCTTTAGGAAATCCTCCACAACCCAAGAAATAAAAGGAGACAACATACCAAAGACAATGAAGCCGTGTGCCACTTACTGGTTTTGCATTAGGGTTGGTCTGCACTCAGGCAGAGAACGATTTCCAGCTTGAGCAGACATAGGCCTGATCCAGCCAACATCGCAGTGGAGCTGCGGCCGCACAGGTGGTGGGACGGGCTAGCTGCCCCAAGCACTGTCTCACTCAGTACCCTACCTACTTACCTGGGCTGCTGCAGCTACACTTCTGCTCTCAGCACGCTAGCTCAATCAAAGCTGGTGTGCATGCGTCTACCTGAGCTGGAAATTACACCTTCAGCTCGAGTGTAGACGTACCCATAGACAGGCTGCCTGCAGTGACACTGTCACTTGGACTAGCTCTCAGGGTCTGGGGGCTGCTCAGAGCACCACCCAGAGGCTTCTAGATGCTGCATGCAATGGTCCCCCCATCGCATGGCCTCATAGCAATTTCATCATTGGTTTTGATAGGCATCAGGCGCTGGCCTGTTTCCTCTCATCACTGTTACATACCAGTCTATGGAAGATGTCCGTCACCTTCACCTGGGAGAAGTTGGGAGATTTTATTTCTGGTCTCTGATTCGTTTTGGCTAAGAGTAAAAGAAAAAACAAAGACATTCCATTGTTGCACAAGTGAACCAGCAGCTGTTGCTCACGTACGTATATATGCAGTGGCCAGGCAGACTCAGCCTATCATGCTGACCAATACCGTTTCCTTGTACCTCCCCGTCTGTCTGCATCCATCTTTTTGTTGCCTCATCTTATGCTCAGATTGTAGACCCTTTGGGACAGGCACCATCTTTTTGATCTGTGTTTGTATAGCACAGAGACAATGGGGACCTGGTCCATGACTCGTCTCCTAGGTGCTATGGTAACACGTGATTAGTAATGTCAGGACAGCAACAGTGTATTCAGTAGAAAAAGCCCAACCCTGCTGAGGTGACAGACCAACATAACAGGTCCAGGCTCCCAGCTGGTGTAAGTCAGTCTAGCTCCATTTAAGTCAATGGAGCCATGCCGGATTACTCCAGCTGATGGCTTGGCCCACAATTTGCACCACCACATAACTGCACTTCAGGAAATTGCTGCATAATGCCAGAACGTACTAAACAAACCACCTGATCTGGGTGTGTCTGGGTCTAACTAACTCTGCCACCAGCTCGCTGTGTGATCCTGGGCAAGTCACGTCCCTTCTTCGTGCTGCAGTTCCCCCTCCTCTGTAAAATACCTTCCATACCCACTTAGGGGGTGGGGTAGAAGGAAGAAATATAGCTTAATGTTGATGAAGTGCATCAAATCTCTTGGATTAGTAGTGCCACAAAAATGCAAATTCTCCTCTCATCCTTCAGAATGGAGGAAAGGGCTAGGCTTTTATACCATGTCCGTCACCGGGGTCTGAGACAAAAAATTGCAACTTTAGAACATTATCAATGAGTAATAACTCTCCCAACGTGGCTCCTGCAAGGGCACATGCCAATTTAATTTGAGAGGGGATAATTTAGCAGAGAAAAGGACTTGCATAAGAACGGCCGTACTGGGTCAGACCAAAGGTCCATCCAGCCCAGTATCTTGTCTGCCGACAGTGGCCAATGCCAGGTGCCCCAGAGGGAGTGAACCTAACAGGTAATGATCAAGTGACCTCTCTCCTACCATCCATCTCCACCCTCTGACAAACAGAGGCTAGGGACACCATTCCTTACCCATCCTGGCCAATAGCCATTAATGGACTTAACCTCCATGAATTTATCCAGTTCTCTTTTAAATCCTGTTATAGGGACTAAGGGAGGAGGAGCCTGAAGGATCAAAGACACGGTAAGACAACAGTCAATAGTGCTTCCCACCCCTCAAATGACACTTACGATGAATGTCAGGAGCATCTCCGGTTTCGAAGAAGTCTTCCTCGTGATCGATTTCCGAGTATTTGCTAAGCGAGCGCTTATGAGCCAAGGAGAGGACCTCCTGGAGGATGTCCATCTTCCTCAGGATCTTGCACAGACTGTGGATCCTCATGGCTTCCTCGTGTCGCATGATCGCTTTTTTCAAATGAGCCTTGCCTGCAAGTACAAACGCCATAACACACCGTCACTGACAGGACAGAGAATTCAGGCAGGGCCATGTTCCCGCCAAGCCACTAGCAGATCAGCAGAAAGCAGTCCCAGTAACTTCACTGCTACTTTTGGCGAGCTAGCTTGATCAAAGCTAAGTCAGGAGGGCCTATACAGGCTGCAACCACAGCTCCCAACTGCAGCACAGACCTGCCCAAGCACGCAGGGCTCCATCTTGAACTGAGTGGAGGTAGCACCAATCATGGACATGCAGGCCTCACCTCTATGCCTCACAGGAGTGGTTGTGCTCCATGGGTTTGGGCAATGACATGGAGTTTTCAATTCAGTTCTTTACTGGTATAGGGTCCCCCTCTGCCCCCATGCAGGGCTATTGCTCAGCCCAACATGGGCTCAGTTATGATTTAGGACGTGTCATTTAAGATCTGCTGTAGCCAAACAAGTTATTGGGCTCTTTACAGGAGTAACTGGGTGGGCTTTTGAAGCTTGAATTATATACGGGATCAGACTAGGTCTCTAACTCCTTCTGGCCTTAAACTGTGAATTTATGAACACAGCTGCAGAGTCAGGAAGCTATCTATGGCCAGTGATAAACCACAGAATAAACACTCTTTTGTTGACAATCTTATGGTAGTTCTAGTTTAAAGACACACGATGGGAACACAGTCCAGTAAATTACTCTGGATTTACATAGGTGTAAGAGATCAGAACCTGACATACCAGGTTCTGTGCTATACGTTTCTCAGAAGTGAATATTTGTGCTGTAGGATGTGAACAAGGCAAGTATTTTTAGGCCCTGTTCTCTACTAGGAGAAAAATTCATTAAAATAAGTATTTTTCGTTTTCTAACATATCAATCTATATTCAAAATACGCACCACTATTTGGAATTCGTAGATTCTTGGACACTGGCATGAACTTGGTTTTGTAAGTGCTATGATGGATTTCCTGCTTTTTCCTATCATGTACAGAAACACACAGGGATGGTCTGTCTGGATTTGGTGATCAAAGGATTACTCAATAGATAATAGCAATTAAATATACGAGCCCAGGCATGTCCTGAAAAGTTCTCAGATAATTATGTTGCTTTCTAATTAATTTTTACATTGGGACATAACGTTCTCTGGGGAGTGGAGGGAGACTCCAAGTCATGTTTTAGAACTAAAGTCAACTGTCTGAGCTGGCATTTCTGCCTCAAATATTACTTAGTTGAAGATGAAGGTGAGCTGACTGCTGAGAAGGTGGTATAACATCTTACATAGTTGGTCTAAAATCAGTGGTTTTCAATCTTTTTTCGTTTGCAGACCCCTGCAAAATTTAAAGTGCAGGGTGCGGACCCCTTTGGAAATCTTACAGTCTGCAGAACCCCAGGAGTCCACGGACCACAGGTTGAAAACCACTGGTCTAAATGCCTCCTCTGTGGCTCATTGGGTTGTAACTTCAATGCAAGGAAGACTGCTCTTTTGTGAGAAAGGAAAGAGGGACCATTCTGTGGATATGTTTTAACCTCTGCATCCTGTGAACATACAAGAGCAGAGACTGGTGTCTACACTTTCCATTTTTTGTAAGAACTAACAGGGCCATCTTGTCCTCTTGGTAGAGAAGAGCAATAGAGCCAGATTCCCAGCTGGTGTAAGTCAATATAGCTCCAGTGAGATCACCAACTTACACCAGCTGGGGATCTGGCCCCCTAAATCTTAGCAAGACGTCATTTCTAATAGTTGGCTTGGGAAGTTCTATTGGGAACACTTAAGGATTCTCATCTGTCTCACTAGTACAAGGATGATAATATCTAAACCCTCATGCTTGGAACATTTCAAAACTAAACTAAGCAAAGCAGCTAGTAGGGAACAATCCAGCCTTGGGCTGAAGATGGAATTATCCCCAGTAGGTCTGTGTCTCTTGGTTTTTCATGCTTTCTAAATCATAGAAGTCTTAGATGCACAATGACACAAAAGTGGGAGGCTGGGGGGGGGGGGGAAGCAAAGCAGATATGACAAACTAGAGCTTAAGACCCAAGCTTTCTATTGTTCCAGTCGTTTCAGGGACAGTTGTTGGAATTAAAAAAAAAAAAAAAAACACACCACACACACACGTAGCTGAAAAAGCAAGTGATCACTTCTTTGCCTTTATGGCAATCAGTATCAAAGGGAGCAAGAGATAGGAGTTATAGCCCCCCCCCCAGTATCCTCCTGTGATCAGGTTCATAACTTGAAAGCCAAGAGTCAACCTGCATTTGAAACTTTTATTAATCCAAGCAGATGTCTCTTAACTGCATCGGGTTATGTTAAATGACTCGGAAAGCACAACAGACCATCGATGTGATAAGAGCCGTATTCAATAGCTTTTTAAAGACAACTAGGCACCTGGGTCTCTTTCTGAACCAGAATTGTAAGCCGATTTAGCAGAACTTTTTTATATATACTTTCGATAGATAATACTGGGGTTTACTTTGAAGCATTTTTCTATTTTTAGCTATTTACGTTTTCAGTTCAGAGATGTTACAGGAGAAGTCAGACAAATTATTAAACAGTAGCAGCAGGGATGGCATGGTGTTCAGAGCTGGTTTTTACCACCCTGTCCCACTTTAAGGCATTTTCTATTTTGAAAACTGTTTCACTAATGCATACTATATTACACTTTGAATATGTAATGAAAACTAATTGTGCTTACATAAGGAGGTAGATTCAGAGCTTAAATTTAGGACTGTATGAATAAAAAATAAAACTCTAGTGGGCATAAACATCTATACATTTTGGTCTGGTATTGTCCTCAAAGAAGAAGTTATAAAGTCGTGACTCATTTCAGCTTTCAATATTTATGTAAACAAAAGTAACACACATTTGATTATATGAAAATAATGTAGAGCTGTAGGGTTTTAGCGTTGAGCAATCAGAAGCATGCCGAGTCACAGACTAGCAGTCCAGGCCCATTTGGCCATCCTGCATTCTGCAGCAAGAGACAAACCTTGATGCAGCAGATAGATTAAGCCTATTCCTAAATTCTGAACTGATATATACAAAGCTTGAAAAAAAGATTGTTTTCTGTGATGGCTGAACTTGCTGGGCACTGATGCAATTGCACCATCAGGTCTATCAAGTCGGACGGAATATCACTATGCTTCCGATTTTTTTTTTTTTTTTTTAAGTCTGTGACCGGGGAATCTTTTCTTGATAGTGGACAAAAATATTGATTTGGATCTGAAGCTTCTTGTGCTTTAAATGCAAGTAAATATGGCAAAAAATGGGATTTTTGCTGAGGTACCACTGCCTTGCAGTTTCTGCACTGGTGTTAATGTAGATTTTTCCAGGTTTATGCGAAGGCTGAGGCTTGAGAAAGGGTTCGTGGTCATATGGATAGTGCGAAGGGTGTCAGTTTCAGATGGGGCCTTGAGGAAACAGTCGTCCAAGTCTGGAAAGATGACGATGCCCTCTTTACTGCAAGGACCTTAGAAAATACATGAGGGGCCGTCGACAGTCTGAAGGGCAGTACCTTGTACTGATAGTGGTCGGTTCCCATAATGAACTGGAGAAAGTGTCTGTGGGCGGGATGTATTGTGATATGAAAGTACAGGTCTTAGAGGTCAAGGGCCGAAAATCAATCCCCGTTCCAGTGCTGGGATAACAGTGGAGGGGATAACCATCTTGAAGCATTGCAGTTTGACGAATCTGTTTAGGTTTCAAAGGTCTAGGATTGGTCTCCATCCACTAGATTTCTTTAGGACCAGAAAGTAATGAGTAAAAACCCTTCCCTCTGCGTTGGGGTGGGACTGGTTCTGTGGCTCCCAATCACAGATTTCTCTCTTCTCCTAGGATGGGTTCATGAGAAGGATCCCTGAAAAGGGATGGGGAAGGAGGGTGGGTTAGATAGAAAAGGGATGACATCACCTTCTCTGACGAGCACCAGAACTGACTTATCTGAGGTAATTAGCCACTATGATGGAAAGAAAGGGGGTAGGTGGTCGCCAAATTGGTGGGATGTCAAAGATGTTTGATATGACTGGAACAGAGGAAGGTGTCTCAAGGCCTCATCCACAACTTCAAAATTGTTGTTTGGTTGGAGGTGAGAGAGAAGTATTCCCCGGGGAGTCATGTCTGCGTTTGGTAAGTGGCTTCTATTGATGTTTTTGGGTATCATATTGCTGCTCTGAGGTATAACACAGTGGTCGGGGTCATGGGGGAAGTTGATACTTTCCCAGGCATCTCTTTGGCACTGGAGAGTAAATATTGAGAGCGTGGAGAGTTGCCTGGAATCCTTAAGGGAGTCATCCAGACGCTCCGCAAATAATTTGGGGCCCAACTCTATTGTCGTTTGTACCTCTGTAGAAAAGCCCAAGAGCTGCAGCCATGACACCTGCCTCAGAACAGCAGTTTCTATGAACGGGCGGTGGTGTCCGCCGAGTCTAAAGAGGCTTGCAGAGCTGTACAGGCTAAGAGGTGTCCGTCAGAGATGAGCTCTTGGAGTTGTCCCAGTTTTTCCGTCAGGAAGGTCTTGGCAGAGAGTTCCTGTATTTTAGAGTAGTTACTGTCATTATATTTAGCCATGAGAGCCTTGTAATTGGATATGCGAAACTGGAGAGTAGCAGATGAATAAGCTTTACATCCAAACAGGTCCAGTCACTTCCAGTGTCTAACATGGTGGATAAGTCAAGATTGGTATTTTCTTGCATGGCATTGACAACCACGGAATTCTGAGTGCAGTGAGTAAAAAGAAATTCCAAGTCCTTGGCGGGACCATAGTATTTTTTGTCCGTCCACTTTCAAGTCGATGGAATGGACACTGGGGTTTGCCAGAGTACTTTTGCAGGATCGAGAAGGGCCTGGTTGATAGAGAGCGCTATTTTGGAGGACGATGACATGTGCAGGATGTTGAGTAGCTTATGTTGTTGATCCTTCCCCTCCTCTAAAGGAATCTGAAGAGTGTCTGCAAAATAACTTCAGACACTTTCAGAAGTTTTCAGCTGCAGTAGGAGATGGAGACATGATGGCCTCATCATGAGAAGAGGAGGAGAAGTGGAGCAACAGTGGAATTTCCTCCTCCGGTATGGGAAGAGGCGAGCGACCAATGTGGTGGGTGAGAGACTGATGAAGAAGGGGAAGGCCTTCAGATCTGGTGTGTGGAAGGGTTCCCTAACTGTTCTCTATACATGGCCCAAGGATCCCAGTATAGCCAACGTTGAGGGAGTGGCACGTGGGGTTGCATCCATACCAGGGGCCTGGTCCAATGGTGGATTGCGCGCAACGTACAGAAGAGGCCTTGTGAGACTGTCTCGAGTGGGACTGAGTTCTCCTCTTCTACATCGCTAGGGAAGGTAGGTGCCATCTTCTGGGAACAGTGATAGGATTCCGGCAACGAGGACGACAGTGGATGTAGGTCACGTTTGAGGAATGGGGGGACTCCGGCATCTCAGAGACAAACAGGTCTCTGAGGTGTCAAAACACCTGTGGAGGAGGGAAGAGCATTGTTGGCACAGCTGATGGGGTTGAAGACTTTCCTGGTGCTGCATACTTAGGTGGTGCTGAAAAGGATGTTGGTGCTAGTAGGGTTGTCGGTGCTGGCGATTTTATTGGTGCTGTAAGGCCCGGAGTAGTCTGGCTGGCACAGCTGGCACTGGTTTCAGAGGTCTTGCATCTGTCTTTAATGCCCAGAGACAGTGCCGAGGGCTGCAAATCTGTTGGCTGACGTCAGTACGAGAGGTTCCAGGTCCCACTATGTCCCCTCTCTGAGGATGTTGAGGCAACCGACCTTGCTGGGGATGGAGTTATGGCAGGCAGCGTCTCAAGGGGTGATGAGGGAGCCCGTTTCCTCGGGTCAGAATGGGAAGGAGACTACTTTCTTCTGGAAGGACATGTCGAACAGGTCAGTAGACAACCTAGCGGAGTGTGAGGGCCGTGGAGGGGAAGTGTCTGGGCTGGGTTCCAAAGCTGGACACAGCGATTTCTCCATGAAGAGAAGTCACAAGCGAATGTCCCAGTCTTTTCTGGCCCTGGCAGCGAGCACACTTTTGTAGGATGTGTCCCTTCCCTGGGGAGCGAATGTACTGCAGGTGACTGTCGGTTACTGGAAAGGCATTCTGGCAGGATATACCCCACTCGAATCCAGGAGTGCCAGGCATGAAGGTGAGGGAAAAAGCTCCCCAGTTGAGAAGGGTAGGAAGCAAAAACCTAAACTACAAACTAACGAGAAGGTTAAGGAGATAGAAAAGCTGAGATTTTTTTTTTTTTTAAATTGGGAGAGTTCGGAAGGAAAGAACTAAAACTGCAAACAACAAGTAAGGCACTATCAATGGTAAAGGAGAAGCAGGCTCTGCTGTGGATTCTGGCCCAGACCAAAGGCGGTAGAGAAGGAACTGGGGGGCAGTTGGAACCCACAGCGCTATATATACACACACACGTCCTGCTCACAGCGCGAGACAGAGGAGATGCCCATGTGCAGTCCAACAGCCACGGTTAACGAAGATCTCCAAAAGCCAGATGCAGGGGGTGCTGCCGCGCACACGGTGGAACACTCAGTGACATCACTCAGAGAAAAGCCATGACTCTTCCTCCTTGATGTCTTTAGCTGACCTGGCTTTCTTTTGAGGCAATGACAGTGCAGTTTTATCAGTACCTTCATCCTTACAGTCCGAGTCTAATACTCATGTGCATTTAACCAAAGTCATTGGTCCGGTGTGTCTGTTCTTTCCACTGCATTTGCAAAATGTTTCCTCATGCAGTCTGCCTACCTGATCATTTTCTCTTTGCCATTTCTGCATCTAAGAAACTCTGCCATCTTCATAACTTTCTCAAAATAGCCATGAATTGGGTCAGGTGGTGGTCCACTTTTGCTCAAGTTGAAATATTTTGACTTGAGTTCCTGTACTGAATTCAGCTGCCCGCCAGCAGCCACATCAAGAGACAGTACTGCACTGGACAGTTAATTGCAGTTTACCTCAAATGAAAGTGTTGGAATCTGAGAATTCCCTTTCTTTGTTTGGTAAACAAACATGTAATTTTTTCATGTTTTCAACAAAGAAGGGGGAATTCCCAGATTCCAAAGTTTCAGTTTGAGGTAGCCAAGGCAATAGTATATAGTTTTAGACTGCGGATTTTTTGGGTCTTAAAATTCCTTAAAATTAAACAGATCACTGTGCGAAATCATCAAATTGCTAAATATTTTTAGTAATGAGCATTAGTATATTCTTCTAATAAAATTATTTTTTCCAGTTTAAACTGGTATTTTCCAGCATCGTGTCCTAAATTAGTTTTTCCTGGGAAATTGCCAACCCTGAGTAGATGCGGAGATTCAAAAAGTTAAAGCTTTATAACCCATTAAAGCACACTGTATATTTTGACATGTGATGTTGACAAAGTAAACATCCCTAAACGCTAATAAGTTCTCAAGCAGCAGATTTCTTACTTTGCCTAGATGTAAATTGTGATCATTATTGGTGGAAACAGACATCAGTTTGTGTGTGTACAGTGAAATCAAGGTTTCCCAACATTTACCAATAAAACTCTAATGCTTCGAAGCCTAATGCTAAGACCCCTCCTGCTCAAGTTTTGGGTTCCATTACAGACTCCCAGCCCAATCCAACTCCCATTACATCCTGTGAAAGAAACCCATTGAATGCAGTGCAAAAGGGCCATTAAAGTGAGTCCAACTCTGAAAAGCGCCTACACTTAAAGCTTCTCCCGGGATGTATTCAGAGTGAGAACTGCAGACTTCAATGTTTGAAGTAAACTTTCCTGGTTTTGCCTCCAGTTAGCCTTGGAGAGCCAACCCCACTACATTAGAGAGCTGGATTCCATTCTGGCTCATGCATCACCAGCAGTATTTGTAACTAAGCACCCAGTGCAGTACTTTCTGGCTCGCATATAGCCAACAATAAAAGAGCCCAGCCTGGCTCTCTGATCCTAGGGGCACTTGCAGCATTGGCAGTTAGAAAAACTTCTTTAGTGTACAAAATAAGCAGATGTAATGCAGAGTTATTGAGAGAAGAACATAGAACCCCACAAAATGCTATTTCCTCTTACACATACAGTCACCGGAGAATGTCTGTTACCCTGCCCCTGAAAGTAGCTGTAGTGTCTGCTTCTATCATAGAATTTCCAAGCAGAAGAGTGAAAATGAAGAGAATCCTTTTACTTTAATATTGCCCTCAGGGCTCTGAGGCACTAGAACTGTCTGCAGGCTCAGGAAACCAGAGCTACATCCAGTCATGTTTGGAAGGATCTTTGCAACCAGAAAGGCTAAAAACTTTTTGGTTTTGTTTTGTTTTAAATGACCGCTTAATTTCTACAGAAATCCATGGACTTAATTCTAGGAAAAGGAGAGGGAGTACACACATTTTTCATGCCCTGATCTTACCTTTAAGACATCAAAGCAGGACTGAGGTGTTGAGAAGTGAGGCAATAAGCCTCCAAGGCACCTTGCCTGATAAATATCCCCCAAGCCTGGCTGGTATAGGATTTATAGTTAAACGTTTGACTATGGAAAGGGAGACATCTGGCATGTTCCAGTCACAGCATCCCAGAAGAAGCCCCTTTCAAACCACCACATGGAAAAGGCAGAGCTGGGGCGGAGAGAGTGTTGAACATGGTTTCTCAATACTTCTTCACCAAGCCCTCATGGATGCTGTCCACAGAGGGAAATAGTGGGATTACAGTGGGGCTTTTCATGCATCAAAACTTATCCCCTGGCTAATTCCATACAAGGTTGACTACGCTGAGGGATAGTTACCCAGTTTCCTTCGCTCCTCCAGGTCTTGCAGCACAAGACGAAGCGATGGTCCCTCCGGCATGGTGACGTGAAACTGGACAAAGGCCTTTTCGTGCTCTGGGAGGTCCGCATCAGACACGGCTGTGTGAAACAAGCAGGCGTACACAGGCTCAGTGGGATATTCAAAGCATTACTTAGCCATAAATAGCTGGAAATTCCCAGGCAGAGGAGAGAAGAACCTGGATAGCCTGTCTGCAGGAGCACTTCGATCTACATTGCTCCAACAGTTTAAAGGGTGGGTGTTTCTAATTACACTAGAGCCCCTGTGCTAATGGATCCAAATGCAGGGCAGGGAGCCTGTGCATTTAACGGGGCAGCCTACAAAATCACCAAACATATGAAAAATTTCAAGGTTTTGCGCCAACCCTAGATACTGCACCCGTCACTGTGGTATCTGGGCACCTTCTAGTTCTCCCAATTTCCTTAGCTCCTTTTTAAAGCAGGCATGAAAAGGAAACAAAAAAGTGTCCTAGATATATATATGCCAAGGTCACAAATACAGAGGGTATGGCTACATTGCGATCAAGAGGGGTGATCGCAGCACACGAACACAGTCAAACCAGCTTTGGGCTAGCTATGGTAACAACAGCAGCAGAGCCAGGGCACCACGGGTGGCGGGACAGGCTAGCCACTCCAGCATGTGCCCTGGGTCCTGGATAGACTT
The DNA here is from genome assembly GCF_013100865.1 of Trachemys scripta elegans. NCBI lineage: Eukaryota > Metazoa > Chordata > Testudines > Emydidae > Trachemys > Trachemys scripta. The sequence goes on along the minus strand of NC_048299.1, from coordinate 278,046,089 downwards.
GGAAGACTGGCCCATGCCGCCCCACCCCTGCTGCCACAGCTGTGCTGCTGCTACTTGAGCTAGATCAAAGCACAATCCTGGTGAGGCGGAAACAAACAAGGCTTGTCACAAGCCCTTCGAGCTGCGGATCTAGTCGGTTTGCGTTGGCTTTTTTTTGTAATTAGTCCCTGGCCAAAGTGGCGGCTAATCTTTTTAGGTGGGGATGAACTTCAGGATTACAGCATAATCGCCTCTCTAGGGAATAGGTGGTGATAACAAGAGATTGGGAGGGCTCATGGCCTGGAGCAACAAAAGCACTTAAATAAATAATAATAAAATCAAAATCAAGCCAGCATGTTCCCAGAACACTAACTGGAAGCAACTGCTGAAGCCTGTTGAATCTGAAGTCAGCCCTATGTCATGCTGGCATTACAGATACTGATTCTTTCTGTGCAAGTACTGTACCAGCTGGGGATTAATCTTGGCATAAAGAGTTTATTGATGGCCTGTTGCACTGGCTAAGGATTTGTTACTCTGAACAACAGGGCTGGATTATACCTAGGGAGGGAACAAACAACAGCTGTGGCATCTGAACTGCAGAGACACGTTGCCTTCCCAAAAGCCGGAATGGGCATGATGTGGCAACTTGGGGACTCTCCTGTTGATTCTTGCTTTCCCCTTCCCACCCCTTAACCAGCTATTACTGTTAAGACAGTCACTGCAAAAGCCACACAGAGTGTTTAGAAAAATGCTTGTTTTGCCCCCGCTGCCCTATAACGATGCCAGCCGTTTTACCCTCCTCACCTGCTACTCCTACAGCAGTCTCCAAGCTTCCTCCAACCCCCCACCCACATCATCCCCTTGTGACGTTGTGCAATCTATATGGTTTTATAAAAATATAAGTGAATATAATGTAACTGGGATATGCTTCGTGCAAAAGGTCTCTTGTAAGGTATCATTACAAAGCTCATAATCTACTGTGTGTGATCATCCTATTTGTAGAAATGTACCACTTGTATCTAAAACTAGAAATATAAAACGTAACTTTAAGGGCCTATTGTAATTATGTAAAGTGTGGGCCATTAAGGATGGTTTGGAATCTTGATGACTCCCATTGTCTGCAGATGGCTGTATTTACCTGTGAGTCTTCCTGTATGTGTGTGTGCTGGCAAGTGAGTAATGAAGTCTTGCAGTGACATGTGATCATGTCACTTGAACTGGAATCCATCTTTAACCTGCTGCTTTTCCAGTGAGGGGGGGGTGGAAACCCAGAGGGACAAAGGGTTCCCACCTTATGCAAAAGATATATAAAGGGGTGGAAGAGAACAAGGGAGAGAGGAGCCATCATGAAGAATCCCCTAGCTATCACCTGAGCTGCAACAAGAGCTGTACCAGCGGAAAGAAGTGTGCCCAGGCCTGGAAGGTGTCCAGTTTGAGAAAAAACTTACTGAAGCATCTCTGAGGGTGAGATTATCTGTATTCAGTTTGATTAGGCATAGATTTGCACATTTTATTTTGCTTGGTGACTTACTTTGTTCTGTCTGTTACTACTTGGAACCACTTAAATCCTACTGTCTGTATTTAATAAAATCACTTTCTATTTAGTAATTTACTCAGAGTATGTATTAATACCTGGAGGAGCAAACAACTGTGCATCTCTCTCTATCAGTGTTATAGAAGGTGAACAATTTAGGAGTTTGCCCTGCATAAGCTTTATACAGGGTAAAACGGATTTATCTGGGTTTAGACCCCATTGGGAGATGGGCATCTGAGTGCTAAAGACAAGCACACTTCTGTGAGCTGTTTTCAGGTAAACTTGCAGCTTTAGGACAAGTGATTCAGACCCTGAGTCTGTGTTGGAGCCAGACAGGAATGTCTGGCTCAGAAAGACAGGGTACTGGAGTCCTGAGCTGGCAGGGAAAACAGGAGCAGGGGTAGTCTTTGCACATTGGGTGGCAGCTCCCAAGGGGGTTTCTGTGATCCAACCCGTCACACCCGTCTTCATGGAGCTTCCTCCCAAGTCAGGCCCACTAACCCAGCACCCTCTCCTCATTCCCATTGCTAAAGACTCGCTTTAGTCTGTGACACGCGTGTGGAACGAGCCAATAAAGAAGAGCTTGAGGTGGGGAGGGCAGGAGGAAGAGACAACAACTGAACCACAGATCTGCACACACACCCCTGAAATGACCGCATTGCTGCAACCCTCTTCCTTCCTCACCTTACCCCTCCCTATCACTTGTTAGGCAGTACTCCACAAGTGGGGTTAGAGTGTAAGCGTTTTGGGATAGAGACCAGGCCTGACTATCCTGTAAAGCACATTGGGTGGGCCCCTCAGAGATGTGCTGACTACAGTGGGGGAGGAGGGGAGGGATTCTAGTCTCAGCTCTTCACCAGCCAGTGCTGTGCCGTCTCCTTGGGCCTGCAGGGGCCACTGAGGGCCAGGCTCCTAATCGCCGTATTGTCAGCGCCCCCCCCGTGGGCAGGAAGCAGCAATGGCAGCCTGGGCCAGAGCCAAGTGTGGAACACACCAGGCCCCAACCCCTCGTTCATTGAGGTGCTGAGCTGGCTCTCGCTGCTCAGCCAGGTGGTGATCGTCACACTGGCCGTCGGCGAGACACCGCTGGCCACACCCTGCCAGTGTGACCCAAACCAGACAACGTCAAGTTATTTGCATACACGACAAACCCCACATTTGTAGTGGGCTTGCAAGGGTCTAATCCCCTCTTCAAGTGCTCCCTCTCCTTGAGGAGAGGAAGATATCCGAACAGGGATCTGCCCTCTCTCATGTAAGTGCCCGAACCAATAGAGTCATTCTAACTCTGTCATGCCCAATTAATATTTAAATGATCCAGTCATTTAATTAAAGTGGAACAACTTCAATAGCAGAGTGAGGGAGACCCACATCAGAATACCCCATAGCCCACTGGTTTGGAGACTCACCTGCAAGGTAGCAGATCCCTGTTCTCCCCTCTGCCTAACAAGAAGGGATTTGACTTGAATGGGGTGGGGAGTCTCCCACATTCTGAGCGAGTGCATTAACCACAGGGACAAATGTTATAGAGGGGGTTTCCCTCCATCCCACCCCTGTTGTTTTACATGGAGTTAGACAGCCTCTGATGAGGCCCCCACATGCAACCTAAGCGACCAAATGCCGGTCTCTGTTAGTGATTCAATAACCGGGGGAGAACAGGAATCGAACTCACAGGGGTGGGGCTTAGGACACACCCCTGTTGGCTTTGTGGATCCCATTCTAAGGTACCTATCTGACCATTCGTTATGTAGGCTTTGTAGACCCCAGTGTTGTTCCTGTCATTTTTTTGGCATCCAGAAGGTAGGTGTTGTGATACTCAGTGTTGCAGTGTCTAAGCCCCCTTTGTGGAGCTGTGCCATTGTAAAAGTATTATTTACATCTTGATTTTTGAAATCTATGTGTTCTGAAGTCAACTGTTTATATTACTGTACTGTCTAGAGCAGGGGTTGGCAACTTTTCAGAAGTGGTGTGCTGAGTCTTCATTTATTCACTTTAATTTAAGGTTTCGCATGCCAGTAATACATTTTAACCTTTTTTTAGAAGGTCTCTCTCTCTAAGTCTATATATAATAGAACTAAACTATTGTTGTATGTAAAGTAAACAAGGTTTTCAAAATGTTTAAGAAGCTTCATTTAAAATTAAATTAAAATGCTGATCTTAAGCCGCCGGCCTGGTCAGCTCGCTGCCAGCCTGGGGTTCGGTTCACCTAGGCCGGCAGCAGGCTGAGTGGGGCCTGCGACCGGAACCCCGGCTGGCAAGGGGCTGGCAGCCAGAACCCCAGGTTGGCAGCAGGCTGAGCGGGGCCGGTGGCTGGAGGGATACGCCCCGCTCCTACCCCACTTCCCCATGCCTCTTCTCCGCCTCCTTACCGGTCTGGGGCTGCTCTTCTCCCCTCCCTTGCAAGGGCCATCAGCGGCAGGGCTCTATGCAGCCCGCTTGGGGGGGTGGGGGGGAAGAGGGAAGCTTGGCTACCAGTGGAGCTTGCCCTACAGCAATAGCCGGCAGGATCAAGCTTGCTTCTGCTCCCTGTCCCCGCCAGAGAGAGCAGTAGGCGGGGGGGCGGAGAAGAGTGGGCTGTGTTGGGCAGGATTTTTAAATGGCACGCTGCTGCCTGCCGGGGTTCGGCAGCGGGCTGAGCAGGACCCCGGCAGGCAGCAGCATGCCATTAAAAATTGCCACGCGTGCCATAGGTTGCCGACCCCTGGTCTAGAGGCCCCAAACAAGATTGGTGCTCCACTGTGCAAGGCACTGTGTATATACACTAACAGAGAAGCCAGACAGAAGGTGGGAGAAAAGAAATATTCTCCATTTGACAGACGGGGAATGGAGACAGATATTAAGTGACTTGCCTTGAGTCACACAGGGAGTCTGTGGCAGAGCTGGAAATTGAACTGAGGTCTTTCAAGTCCCAGGCTAGGGCCTTAATGAACTTTTCTGAAGCAGTCTCCCTGTACTAGCCTTACCCCTTCACTCTGAGGACACAGGGCACCCACAGGCAGTGCTAGGTACAGAATGCTAAGTGGAATACTTCTTAGTGTAGCCTTAGAAATACCGTACTGATTGGCAAGTGCTGGATCAACACTCCACACGCCCTCTCCTTTCCTTGCTATTTACTCCCATGTCTCTGTTGCAACTCTGAAATGGAGAGCATATTGCATTCCTATTGCACTTTTTAGCCAGTGCTCTCAAAGGCCTTTACAAACATTGTACAAGAAGCAGGCAGGCAGGGTATCAAGTTCACCTCCGCTACACACCCTGTGCTCAGTTTCAGATTAAGTGAGGTTACAGACAGTTCTGTTTATGTTAAAACGTCCCACAAGGCATTATGCTTCCTGCACTATTATTTCTGTGTCCCCCTCATTTTTGCTCATGTCCCACATTTGAACCTTGAGGGGCCAAGTGCTGAGCTGTTGCTTTGATGAATGCTACATGAAGACGTAAGATAAACAAGCGTTTAGGTGACAGCACAGCCGCCTTTGGGCTGCAGGTCAGCTGTAGGATTGATACTCACAGGGGCAGTCACAAAGTGCAACGGCAGCATAGTAGTGGGAGAGGGCCTTGAAATGCTCAGACTTGACATGGACCATGGTGGCCCATGAGAAAGGTACATAATCCTTCACGTGAGCCTGGGTCATGGTCTGATGCACCAACGAGTAGACTTCTTCAACCTGCAACCATCAAAACACAGGCTATTAATGAGAAGGTTCCAATCAGACACCAGTCTAACTGTGAGGCTGTGGATTAAGAATATAAGAACAGCCATACGGGGTCAGACCAATGGTCCATCTAACCCAGTATCCTGTCTTCCGACGGAGGCCAATGCCAAATGCTTCAGAAGTAATGAACTGAACCGACCAGACAATCGAGTGATCCATCCCCTCTTGTCCACTCCCAGCTTCTGGAAGTCAGAGGCTAAATAGTCTTGAGGGATGGGTGGAAGCCTCATCACTTGGGACAAAGATTAGAGTGGCCAAAGCAACAGAAAATATTCGGCAGAGAACAATCCTGCACTAGCAGTGAGTGTGTCAGGCAACATAGCAGGCTTTTTCCAGCTCTAACTTCTGTGGCACAACTACTTGTCTTTGTTACAATACAATGCAGTATAATTAAAATCATAACATTAGGTCAAACTTATATAGCATTTTATCTCTAGATCTCAAAGACTAAAGATTATCCTCGCTTTATGCTTCGGAAAACTAAGGCACAGATGTTAAGAGACTTGACCGAGGCCACACACAATAGATCCCAGGTCTCCTAAATCCCAGAACTAAGTGAGCTTAGTCCCTGACCTGTTCCACCCAGTGCATTCACAGCAGCTGAAGGAACACTCAGAGGGCCTACAGCATTAATGACCTCAAGCCAAGGTATCATCCTGGCTTCACCCTGAAGTGTCGGCTTAGTAGAGCTTCAGAAATTAGGGAGGGCTCTATGGAGTCATAGCTGGAGAGTGAGCATCTTTTAACCACCCAATATTTGGTCTATATTTAGCACCTGGATGGGAGTTTAACACTACATGTGGATAGCATTACTAACTGCTGTGGTGCAAAGTGGAATGATTTATGAGCTTAACCATTGTTTATGAATAGAATTAGCAAATTATCCTTAAGTAAGATTAGAAAATGCAGTTATGTCATCACAGAAAAATAGGAATGGAAGGGACCTCAATAGATCTTCAAGTCCAGGCCCCCGGGCACTGAGGCAGGACCAAGTAAACCTAAACCATCCCCAACAGGTGTGTCTCCAACCTGTTTTTGAAAACTTTGGAAGCCTGCTCCAGAATGTAACTACCCTTATAGTTAAAAAGTTTTCCCTAATAACTAACCTGAATCTCCCCTGCTACAGATTAAGCCCATTACTTCTTGTCCTACTTTCAGTGGCCACTGAGAACAATCTATCGCGGTCCTCGTTATATCAGCCTTTAACATATCTGAAGATTTCTCAGTTCCCTCCTCCCCTGCCTTTCTCAAGACTAAACATGCCCCCCCCCCCGCCTTTTCCCACTATATATATATATATATACACACATACACATACACACACACACACTTATTTTTGTTGCCCTTCTCTGGGCTCTCTCCATTTTGTCCACCTCTTTCCTAGAGCATGGTGCCCAGAATTGGACATAGTACTTCAGCTGAGGCCTCACCAATGCCATGTCTTACATGACATTCCTGTTAAATACACCCCAAAATGATATTAGCCTTTTTCACAACTGCACCACATGATTGACTCATTTCATTGGTAATCCACTATAACCCCCAGTTCTTTCAGCAGTACTACCACCTAACCAGTTATTCTCCCATTTTGTATTTGAGTATTTGATTTTTTTCCTTCTTAACTGTAGTACTTTGCACTTGTTTTAACTGACTTTCATCTTGTTGATTTCTGACCAATTCTCCAGTTTGTCAAGGTGATTTTGACTTCTAATCCTGTCCTCCAAAATGTTTGCAACCCCTCGCAAATTGGTGACATCCACAAATTTTATAAGCATACTCTCCACTCTGTTACCCACGTCATTAATGAACTATTGACTAGTACTGGACCCAGGATCAGACCCCACTAGATATGCCTCCCCACCAGATGGGCAGCAAGCCATTGATAACTACACTGAGTACAGTCTTTCAACCAGTTGTACACCTGTCTTGTAATTTCATCTAGACCACATTTCCCTAGTTTGGTTATGAGAATGTCATGTGCGACTGTTAAAATCTGACTAAAATCAAGATACATCATGTCTACTGCTTCCTCTCCCCATTCTCTAGCCCAGTAACCCCATCAAAGGACGACATTAGTCAAGAACCAATCAAGCCAAGCCAGTATAATCCATTTCTTATAACCTTATTATCCTCTAGGTGCTTACAAACTGATTAATAGATTGTTCCAGTATTTTCCAGGTATCAAAGTTTGACTGACTGGTCTATAATTAAAAATGGGAACAAAAAGGACCCAGGGAATTAAAGACAGGTACTAGGTTTGCCCTTCTCCAGTCCTTTGGGACCCCACTCATCCTCCCGCCACTTCTCTTAAGAGCACAAGAACGACCATACTGGGTTCATCCAGCCCAGTATCCTGTCTGACAGTGGCCAGTGCCAGACACTTTAGAGGGAGTGAAGAGAACAGGGTAATGGAGTGATCCATTCCGGTCACGAGATTGTTTCAACTAAGGACTCGTGTGACTTAGCCCCAATTCTCAAAGGATTCCTTATTTTTTGGAAATATGGATTAAGATTGAACAATATTTACAAGTGCTCGGCTCATGATTCAGGCGTGGAGTACCCAGGAAACCGATGGCTGCCCCTCCCGATAGCTGTGACTAATGGTTGCATTTCCCCCAGTGGGGCAATGAGTATGCACAGCCTGCAGTGCCTCCCTTGCTCATTGCAGCAATGACAGCTCCACGTAGTCCCATCCCATAGCTTCCCCACAGTGTTCCTCCCTGCTGGTTTTCCTCTCTTCCCGCCACACCCCAGACAGCTCTGCTAAGTAAAGCCACAAGAGATGGGCAGCTTTGCCGGGTTCAAACAGAAGCTGTGCAGCGATGTGTACCCTGGCTGCTTCTTGGGCAATCTGCAGCTGAGTGAAGAAGTCATTCTGGGCGCTGGTCAGGGTGACCTTCTCAAAGACACACTCCTGCACCTGCGCAATCATCAGTCGCACAAGCATGTTCAGCGAGGCAGTGCTCATGTCCAGGCTGGGGGCGTTGGAGAAGTTCTCCTTCAGGTAGTTAAAGGCACCTGCATGAATAGAAGCAGCTGGAGAGAGACATTGCAAAAGACTCTTCTGCTTACAACTCTAAAATCAAGTGGAGGACTGGCAAATGTAGGTAGCAGAGACCACCACCACCACCCAGTGGGATTAGCAGAGCAGTAGACGACAGCCACTGATACACCTGTTACTTCATATGGTTAGGACTCATTCTCAGTGCTCTCCAAACTCTGCCTCACTTTGGTACGTTGCTCCTGCCTGCCTCGACTGTGTGTGCTCTAGAGACTCCGGCAGTGCTTAAGCTGCTCCACACCATGGGTGATCGCCGATTCCAATGTGCTGGTGAAGCCAAAGTCTGATTCTGGTAAATGGGTGCAACTGTCTAAAGGGCTCAGACTAGAGGCAATACCAGTCACACATGCCTCAGAACAACGCACTCTCCATACTGGTCATGAGGTCTTCTCACAGGGTCAGGATTGAGAGATGCATTAGCAAAACTTGGGATTTGGTGGGTTATTAGTCTGGTACTATAGCAGAGCAGGGGGCTACAGGTCAAGATTAGGGGGCTACAGGTCAGGCTCAATGCATCTACGAAGCATACGCTCAATAACGCCAAAGTCTCTCACTTGAAATGAACAAGTCCTCCCACCATTTTTTCCTGGGAGAAAAAACAGAATCACCAAGAAAGCTCCAAACAGCTGACTTACCGGCTGCCTTTTGAAAAGCATCTATAGCCCGGTCGACTCCTTGCAGGGTCGTGCGATCCTGCCGTGCCCCAATCTGAGTGTGCAGAGCTCCGATGTTGAAGAGCACGCTTCCCTTCTCAAAAGCCAGAGCGCGTTGATGGGAAGGGACTCCAGTCAGTGAGTCATACCTAGAGACCGAGGGGAGAAGACAAATTTGTAGCTTAAAATGCAGATTTGCCAGTATGCACTGGATATCACTGGAGCATAAATTTATAAGCCTACCAAAAGGGGAACAGCCTTTTCAGCAGCTTGGAAAGCCACCCACTCTCAATGTCTATATTGGTAGAAGGGCTAGCTACAGAGATGAGACCTGAAATTTCATAGATCCCATGCCAGAAGGGACCACTGTGATCATCTAGCCTGACTGCCTCTGGAACACAAGCCAGAGAACTGCCCCAAAATAATTCCTAGAGCAGATCTTTTAGAAAAGCATCCAATCTTGATTTGAAAATTGTCAGCAGTGGACAATCCACCACAAAGGGAATGATGCCGTTGCACAGCGTTCCACAGGGCAGTCTATGACTTGGTGCCTGCCAGACCCGAAAACATCTCAACAAGATGTGGCACGAACAAGGAGGCCTCTGGGGTATTGATGTTTAAAAAAACCAAGCCTCTTTCCATTTATTATGCGCTGGATTCCTTTGTTGCTCACTGTGTGTTCATGTTTTGCTCAACTTGAAATAGAAACTATGAATGTTGTGATCATACTTTGCATTGACTGTACATCACATGCTGGAAAGGATCTCAAAGCACTTACAGACAGCAACAAGGTTACAATGCCCTTAAAGATACAGGAGCATTAAAATCCCCATTTTGCAGACTTCACTGAGTTTAAGGTCACATGGAATGTAGTGCTGGAACCCAGATCTTTATGTTAATATGCCCAACTTAGTGATGAGGACAGAGAGAAAAGGCCAGATTTTTAAAATATTTCAGAGGAACAAGCTCTACAGAGGGCCTGGGCATCTGGATCTATTTACCCCCAACCCTCAAAATCAGCAATATTAAGACTACACATACACACAGACTTAAAGGTCAGAACAAAAAACCCTCACTAACCAGTGAAAGAAGACGCCCAAGTTTTTATTGGGAGGAAAGAATCTGTTGTCAAGAAAGTAAAGCTGGTTGTAATATTCCATCAGAAGTTCTAGCCCCGCCTCGTTCCGGCTGGGAGTCCGCATGGCCTGTGGAAGAGGAGGGAAAAGAGTAACACATGCAGCCGTGGCTTTTAGACATCAAGAGGGGCGAAACAGTGGCAAGCGCACCAGTAATTAATGGGAGACACTCCCTGCTGATCAGAGACAGACTTGAGGGCACAGAAGTGGGATTTAAGAGGTGCAGAGGCCTTGCCTTTGGCATAGGGGAATGAAATTCATCCCATATGAAAATATCTGAGATTCTTTTACCATGATAGAAAATGACGGTACACTCATACACCGAATGAGGCAAGGATCCCGGGGGTGGAAAAAATAGTATACGATCATAATTAAAGTCTGTGCCTATGCACTTTGATATAGGAGGGCTGAAGTAAGATTTACTGGCAAAGCATCTTCTAACTTTTGAGTGCTTGACTTTGAAACCTTAACCTCCTCTTAATATAAGTGTTTGGATCTAACCATATAGGTCCATCGTTGGCACCACTTCACCCATATGAAGCCTAAGATTAGAGGAAAGGCAAGTTAGAGACTGTCCAACTCTGGGCTGGATTATTAAGATTGACCTCAGCAAACTGAAAGCTAAGGGTGTTTTTACTGCAGCCTTGCTGTGGCAGCTACATTAATCTACCAAAGCTTGGGAAAAATAGATCTGATCAAATGCAGGTGTGGGAAGCAGCTCATTTTGGCTTCAAAAGGCAATTTGAGATGACAGGTTTTAATAGATATGGGGTGGAACCAGAGAGTTCCATTATTAACAGATCCAAAATTAGTCTTTTTCCATTCTAGCACTGGGCTTTTCGGCTGTAAATTGTCTGAGGTTCAGATGGTAGGGTGATATTTTAGATAAATAATTCTGACAGTTGAACCATGGTCCAATTTTAATCTTTGCTCACTAGGGCCCCAATCCTAAAGCTTGACTCATGACAGCAGACCCTTGCACCAATACAGTAATTTGTAACCTATAAACTGAAGCCGCAATTTTTCCAACATGTGCTCCGGGGAATCCCATACCCCAACGATATAAAGCACACAAAGCACTACAGAACAGCTCTTGAAGTTGTGTGTAAAGATCACCCGTAGAATTAATGATTTGCAAAGAAGCCCCATTTTCCTCCTGAATCAGCCAAAACGGGGTGGATTTTCATTTTTAAACATGAGGAGCACAAACCTGCCGAAGCTCCATGAGCTCTTTGATTTCTTTTTCGAATGAGATGCCATCTTCCCCATAATGTTCACAGATGAGATCCTGGAAAAGGGAGGGTAAGGGGAGAGACAGGGAAAAAAATAGAAGCTTTTGGTTTTGTTTGTTGGGTGATTTCTGTGGCTACTGAACAAGCAACTGACCATCTCTCTTAGCAAAGGAGTAGATGCCTTTTGTAAACACATGGCAAACAATGCCAGGAGACCGTTCTGCAGTTCCACCACACTCCCTAACCCTGCAAAGCTTCAAAACAAAACAATGTTTATGCACAGGGGCTCTTGGAGAACTGGTTGGGCTCCCATCTGCGAGAGATTTTGGGACAGTTCTTTGGTAGCTTTTCCACTGCTTTCATCCCCTTTGTAAGTAAAAACCCAGGGGATGTGATCTGGCCTATTGTTTGCAAGGCTTTATAAACTGGTGTTACTATAATAAAAATACATTTAATAAATTTAAATTTATTTACTGAGACACATAGGCCTCTTGGGAATGGATCCCCTGTTCTTTGCAAACAACTCATCTCAGACCTGACAAACTCACTATATCAAATACATTACTTACAGGGTACTTGTCCATAAAGGATAACATGTAAGGTCTCTGTTGAAAGCTTGCAACATACTGATGTTCATAATCATGGCATGATGTATGTACATGCGATATTTAAGGAATAATGTAACTATACTGAAGTTTATGCCTTTATGTTCTTAAAGTTAAAAGGAGTCAGCAGGAGGACAGCTGATTCATACAGGTGGGAGGTGCCACCCCACCTTAGTCAGAATGTCAACTCAAAAAACTTTAAGCAGGCTTACCTTTAATGGGGCCATTAAATCCATTTCCTTAGTCTCCTTTAGCCCCAAAGGAATCATAGGGACGCTGATAGATTCACTAAAACAAAAGATGACAGACAAGCAAAGTTTATATTCCCAGTCACTATTATCTTATATGTGCAAAGGATCCTCATGCTTCAGGCCATAAGTGATCACCAGCTGGGGTCAGGAAGAAATGTTACCCCTGATTAAAATGGCAAAAGGTGCAGTATGTGGGTTTTAATTTTCTCTGTAGCAGCCACTACTGGCCAGCGTCTGAGATAGTCGGGTCATTAATATGATCCGCTGGGGGCATTTCTTATATTCTTCTCTGGCCTACTTCAGTGGCAGCCCAAATGCTATAGGCCTGAGTGTCTCAGGTTAATGGTCACTTCACCATGGTGCTGACCATGATTCCATTAAAGTCAAAGACAAAACTCCCACCTGCCTTAAAAAGGACCAGGCTGTGAGGGAGCACCCAGAAGCCGGACACGAACATTCTCAGCTGTGAAGGTAGTTTTGAAAGATCTCACATCAGGAACAGCATTTTACTTTATGAGGGCTTTGGGTGCATGTTTTGCAGTGCATGGGTAAGAATCTAGTGCTTTTAGGTTGCTATTTTAAATTTTTAAAAAGCAGCCAAAAGATCAGAAACTGAATTGGCTGCAATGGTCTAAAGCAGGGGTTCTCAAACTGGGGGTCAGGACCTCTCAGGGGGTCACGAGATTATTACATGGGGGGGTCACGAGCGGTCAGCCTCCACCCTAAACCCTGCTTTTCCTCCAGCATTTATGATGGTGTTATATATTAAAAAGTGTTTTTAATTTATAAAGGGGGGGGGGTCGGACTCAGAGGCTTGCTATGTGAAAGGGGTCAACAGTACAAAAGTTTGAGAACCACTGGTCTAAAGTGTCTTAATGAACAGCTCTTGGGAGACAGGCAAAGATCTGGGCAAAGATCAGGGATCCAGCAACTCCTGGGTTCCAATCCCAGTTTTGACACTTAAGTGACTTGCCAAAGGGGGTAGAAATTAGGATGGCTTAAGTTCCTGCCACCGATAAAATGGGGATATAACATTGGCCTACAATCACAGGATCAGTTAATGTTTGTAAAGCACTCTGAAGATGAGAAGTGTTCATTAAGGTGTGCCTTGTAAATGGTTTACAACTTCAACATTTAAAAAGAGGATTCCTGTCGAATAGTTTAGAGCCAGCATTTCAATGGTTGCAAGATAACCATCAAGCCAGGGCTGCCTTTTAAAACTGGAAAAAATCTGAATTTGAATTTCATGTCTTTGTAGCAGCAGCAGGTCACTGGGCCTGCAGCACATTATAGTTTGGCAAAGAGACCACCCCAGTCTAGGTTCAGATCCGTTTGCAGCGAAGCTCAAGCCTCTTCCTATAGTGGGCAGGATCTGAACATTAAAACCAAGAACGCCAATGCTGGGAAAGTTCAGATTGGGTCCTGGATACCAAATCTCCATATTGGGAAGCATTTGGATCCAGAGGCTTGGTTTTGCCTATTAGAGATACAGGGCCCAATTCTGCACTCTGCTGTAATTCCATTGACTTGTAAAGTAGAGCAACTCCTAGTCCCCAGGTGTGAGAGCAGAATCAGGCCCTCAAAATATAGCCCTCGATTAGCAAGATTTGGTTTGGGACCCTCTCCCTGCCATCTTGATCCTGCTAGTGAAGGCAGGGGCCTGGACTCGATGACCTTTCAAGGTCCCTTCCAGTTCTAGGAGATGGGATATCTCCATTAATTTCATTTCATCTCTAGAGAGTATTAACCAAATACAAGTGCCCCTTCAAAAGTCCACAATTATATCTACAAATAAGACTCCTGTACAGATGAGAAAGTACAGCAAAGTGAGCCCCAAGCAATGATAATCCCACTTCTAGCTGCTTCAGTGATGGACCCTTTGCGGTGTAAATCAGCAGATTGAGATTTTTCCATCAGGCCTCCTCTTTTGCACAAACCACAACTTGCCTAATGGACCTACAATTGTTTATTTAAAGTTGGGAACTTATCTAATCCTCTTTACAGGGACATGCTAGCACAAACACACACAGCCTCCCAAAGGACTGGTTCAAAGAGGCAGGAAAGGCTAGTGGAGTGAGATCTGGAGGGGGTCACACAGGGTCAGGACCATTACAGTCAGTGTTTACACAATAACAGGTTATTTAACCTAGGTCTGTCATTAACACCAAGAGCTTATCAGCAGTTTCTGAAATATCACATGGTCATGAAAAATGGGGGGGAGGAGAGGAAGAGAAAAACAAACATGCACATCTAGGTCTGTTCATACTTACTCAGTCACTGAATAAACAGCCTCCTGAGAGCTATAATGAGTGTGGAAAAGGGGTTATCACTTTTTCTCTAATGAGATTTCAGTTTGATCCAAATGCCACAAAATAAACGAAGAGGGTTTTGTTTGGTGTTTTTTAAAACTACAGAAAACAGGGCCTTTGAGGGCAGTTACAAAGACTAAGGCTATTTCTACACTGGGCAAGTGAACGACAAAGCTTGTGTCTTTCAGAGGTGTTTATTTAAAAAAAAAAAAAACACACCACACAACCCCGAAAAACAAAAGTTTTGCCAAAAACAAGACACTCTCCTGCCGACAAAGCTAATGCTGCTCGTTGGGGGTAGAAGTGTTTTGTTGGCAAGAGAGCTGACAAACAGCAGCTACAGGGCACGCCTTTAGCAACACAGTCATGTCACTAAAAGTTGCATAGTGCAGACATCTTACTGCGGCAGCACTGTAACGTGGCTGTGTAGTCATGGCACCAGCTCTCCCAGCGCTGTAAAAAACCCACACCTACGAGGGGAGTGGCTCCTGGCCCAGTACACCAGTACTGGTGTTCGCTTCCCGGCTCTTTGAGCTCTGGTCAAGTGAAAAATTCTCTAAGTTATATCTACACTGCCACTTTACAGCGCTGAAACTTGCATCGCTAGGAGGAGAGGGGGAGGAAGGTTCACACCCCTGAGCGAGAAAGTTTCAGCGCTGTAAGGTGGCAGTGTAGACAAGACCTAGGACTACTTGCCAGGAAGTCACACTAGCACAGCAGCAGAATGATATCCCCCTGTCTGCCTGGGGTGGTTAGGAATCACCTGCATCATTTACTAATTTGGATGACTGAGTCAAGGGATCGATTCTGAACCCTTATTCACCTCAAGCAGCTTTTATGCACGTAGTCTCAATTCAGCTGCCCTGAATCAGGCGAGTAATCACCTGACCAAGCACTAAAGCGGGGAAAGGCTGCAACATCTGGCCCTTCGATATTAGTGGTTGCATACCACTGGGGAAGGGGAAAAAAAACCTCCAGTGTTGGATATAGTTAGCCGCATTCAGAGGTCACCGTGTGGCCCCTGATGGGAGATGAGGGTGCTCACGGTGCTTCCCTACATTATTAAATCTAGCTCTTGCGTGCCCAGCACATGGGCAGGCCACCCAGTCAGTCCCTGGGGGAGAGGTTCTGTTTTACTTTCACTATCTCTATAATGAGCTGCAAACTGAGAGCAGTTCATACTTTACCATTGCTTTCAGGCAACCCTCTTGGAGCACAAAACCTCCCCTCTGCTAACTTCACCCTATTCGAAACACAAGTATTAGGAAGGAACAAGGGACATCAAGACAGCTACATGGGCAGCACTCGCTGAACTGCTTTATAGTGAACCAAGGTGTGCGCATATGTTTGCGGGGGGGAGGGGGAGGGCAGGGGTGCATTTCAAGCTCCGAGACTGCTGCACCATCCCTGATATTTATACCTCAGGCATTTCTTCCCTTCTCATCCAGATAAACAGCTCTGCTGAGACGTCCCAGCATGTTAGCTTGCTGCTGGCTAGGGTGCTAGGACTACCTCTACTGTGAGTCAAGCAGATGAGGTTGCTGGTAAGCACTTCAAAGCAACCATGTGCTGCAATTAATGAAAGGTCTGGCCTCTTAAAAAAAAAGATCGAATGGGGAAATAAAAGCATGTGAATAATCCACTTCACAAGAAGCAAAGCACCAAGAAAAGGAGGCTAAGGACCTAGGTAGGAATGTTTTTAATTACTTTCATTACATACTCAAGCTTTACCTGCAGAGCAAATTGTGTGTTGGGGGATTTTGCTTATATACCCTCTGGTTTGAGGAGAGATTTTGATACATTTAAGACCTGCATTACTCCTTCTGTATCAGCCTTCTGTACCTGTAAAGCACCATCCATCTCAAAGCACTTTACAAACATTAGCTGATAAATCCTCAGGGTTATTATCCCCATTTTACAGATAGAGAAACCCAGGCAGAGAGAGAATCAGGGACACACTCAAGGCTTCAGAGCAAGTCATTGGAAGGGCTGATCCAAATCCCAGATCTCCCAACTCTCAGTCCAGTGGTACCCACTGGTTACACGGAAGCGAGACAACACTGACACCCCAAACGTGCAAACAGCAGGAACTGTATTAATCAGGCCGGTGTAATCGCCTCAAATCCAGCTCTGCTCTCAGCTTCCTTGCCTGCTGTATTCCAGCTAGGAGCAGGGATATAATTTGTGTGGGAGAGTGTGTAGGGACCGTTGCTTATATGGGCAGCTGCATATACAACATATACACACAGACCACATCCACTTCACTCATAGCCAAACACCCCAATGTCTACTGTGAAGGAGGCATGGGGGTAAAAAGGTCTCTCCACAACTTTCCTGAGGAATGGGCCCCAGCTTCCACTGTGCAAACGTATTGAGGCTTACTGCAGACTGAGCATATTGCTAGCTAGGTACAGGGTATTTATATTATGCCCATCACCATGGTGTCTTGGCACCTGGGTGCCTAGCACACCTGATTTCCAAGGGCTTGACCAGTGTTCCCTCTAATTTTTTAGATGATTGTGCGGAATGATTTTTGTTATGTGAACCAATATGGAGGTGATGTGTGGCGGGGGTGGGGCAGAGGGGTTCGGAGTGTGGGAGGGGGCTCAGGGCTAAAGCAGAGGGTTGGGCTTGGGGTGCTGGGGGTGAGGCGTCTGGCTGGGGGTGCCTGCTCTGGGGTGGAGCCAGGGATGAGGTGTTTGCGGTGCAGGCTTCCCCAGGGCTGCAGCAGGGAGAGAGGACTCCCCCTAGCCCTCTCCCCGCCGCAGTGGCCTCAGAGGAGAGGCGCCTCGCCCTGCCGCAGCCCTGCACACCCCAACTTTCTCCCCGCTCTTCTCCAGGCCCCTTAGAGGGAACTTAGGTGTTGACCACTTTCTTCATTTTTCTGGGCCCTGCAATTCTAGCAACTTTCTTGGTCAGCTTGGTGACCTGCCTCCCCATACACCTTACCTGTCATTCTGGTAGACGTCCACACAGCTGTTCAGTTCTTCTAGTTCTTCCTTCAGTAACTGCAGATTGGAATTAACATAGCTAAGCTCCAAGGCTACTGTTTCTTTTACTTTGTGATTGCTTGTGGCCCTGAAAATAAAAAGGAGACAGAGCACAGGAGGAATGGTCTTAGGAAGTGGTCCACAAGATAAAAGCCACTGATCTACCACATTCAAACCACAAGCCTTCAGCTGCCACTAGAATAACATGCACCACTTTACGCATATAGGCCATTTCAGAGTCTCTCAAGGTGCCTTCCAAACTAATGAGTAAAGCTTCTGAATACTCCAACAAGGTAGAGAAATGTTATTCCTATTTTGGAGTGAGAAACCGAGACCAAGACCTTTGAAATGAGACAGATGCCCAGATCTCTCACACTGGGTCAGTGACAGAGCTGGGAGAGAACCCAGGAAGCATGCTTGCTCTTGGACTCCTGCCCTAACCACTACATAACCTTTGGTACTTCCACTGAGCTTCACAAAATGCATTTTGGAACACAAGCTTTCCAGAGTCTGAAGACTTTCCACCTATCATGATGGAAAAATAGGAGTTAGCAGGCAGAGACTGAGAGGTTGAAAGACAAAAGAGCAACTTTGGGGGGGGGGGGGGCTGAAGGGGGGGGGGAGGCAGGAGGAGGAAAAGGCTCTGTGGGCTGGTCTACATGGTGGGGGGAAAAATCGATCTAAGATACGCAACTTCAGCTACGCTATTCACATAGCTGAAGTCGAAGTATCTTAGTTCGACTTACCTGGTCGTGCTCACAGTGGCAAGTCGACCGCCGCGGCTCCCCTGTCGACTCCACTTACTCCTCCTGCCGAGGTGGAGTACGGGTGTCGATTTGGGGATCGATTTATCGCGTCAGACGAGATTCAATAAATCAATCCCCGATAGATCGATTACTACCCGATGCGGCGGGTAGTGTAGACGCGGCCTGTGTGACGCAGCTGGGTCTGCAGTGGGACATGGTATCCCGACTCCCTTCAGCTTCTCTTAGGAGATATTTATTTCTAGCAGTGTCCCCAGCCTAGCAGCTAGGACAGTGCCCAGCAGCCTCCGTGGCCTGTTCTGCTAGGTGGCAGCAGCAAAGCAGCTTTCAGACTGCCTTCAAGTGAGGCTGCACACAATCGCAAACTGGAGTATTTAGTTTAAAAAGACAAACATGGGCAAGGATTGGTATTTAACTCTGTGGGAGTCTCAGAATTCCACAGTGTGGTCTAGGGCAGTGGTTCTCAACCTTTCCAGATACTGTACCCCTTTCAGGAGTCTGACTTGTCTTGCATATCCCAAGTGCCACCTCACTTAAAAAACTACTGGCTTACAAAATCAGACATAAAATACAGAAGTGTCACAGCACGCGGTTACTGAACAATTGTTTACTTTCTCATTTTTACCATATAATTGTTAAATAAAAACAATGAGGATATAAATATTGTACTTCCATTTGAGTGTGATACTTGAGGCTGTTTTTCACTTGTGAGCCTTGTCATTTGGCAGCCAGAGAGCAGCAGCTGCTGTCCGGGCGCCCAGCTCTGAAAGCAATGCCACCACCAGCAGCAGCACAGAAGTAAGGGTGGTATGGTATGGTATTGCCACCCTCACTTCTGCGCTAGTGCTGGTGGAGGCACTGCTTTCAGAGCTGGGTGGCTGGAGAGCAGCAGCTGCTAGATGTTTGCAGTGCAGTAGGACTATTGTTTTAAATCCCGCTCCAGCCCCGCCCTGCAGTACTCACTCCCGCTGCGTCCTGCACTGTTTGTTGAATTGTTATCTTGCTCCTGCTATTATGGCAGCAGCTCCTGCAGGACCCGCAGGATCCCAGTCCCACTGCAGGGCTCTAGAGCCCGTTATAAAACTAGGCAAATATCTAGAGGTGCTGACGTACCCCCTGAAAGACCTCTGCATACTCCCAGGGGTACGCATACCCCTGGTTGAAAACCACAGGTCTAGGGCCACCCAGTATGTGGGATAGGGGCAAGCTCACCTTTAAAAAAAAAAAAAAAAGTTTCCTGACATTTTAAAATCATGCTCTTTTCTGCCTCAACATCAGGTTTGAACATATGACAGAATGCAAACTGGAGAGGGATGGAGGCAGGGAACACGCTGGGCCCTTACAGATAAGTATGAAGGTATACTTTTATCATCATTAATGATTCATAATACACTAATGCCCAGAGTCCCCCAGCAAGATTGGGGCCCCACTGAGCTGGGAGCTGTATGAAAATACACACTCCCTTCCCTAAAGTGCTTACAATCCAAATAGACGAGAGAGGATGGGAAGGGAAACAGAGGCTCAGGAAGGTAAATTGAGTAGCCCAAGGTCACGGCAAGTCAGTAGGAGAGCCAGATTCTAATCCAGTGACCTTCCCATTAGAAAACATTGCCGTCTTGTCCCTATATGCATGATCATACAAAAATCAGGTTGCAAAGTCAAGCCCTCATAAGTTAGAAAACATCAGAATTAAGCTTGCCTGTGCAATCTTATTTCAGCCTCTTGTGTGCATGTGCCATGATTAACCTTGGCAGAACTCAATCTGTATTTTATTTTTTATAAAATTGACAGATCTGTTTATTTTCAAGCATTTTTTCTATTTATCAATTTAAATTTTCATAGTTATGAAAAATTATGGGGAGGAACAGACAATGACAACTGATGTTGAGATTCAGAAGTTAAAACTTTATAACTGTTAAAACACAAACATGTTGAAATATATAAAGTGAATATCCTTAAGTCAAAAAGTTCAAACAGCATTTTGTCTTACTTTGCGCCTCTCTAAATTTCTATCATTGATGGACTTTTTGATTGTGTGTGTGTGTATGGTGAAATTGACATTTAAAATAAAACGCTAATCCTTCCACACCTAATTATGCTAGTCTTTAATTACATGATCATACACTATTTTTTCAACAGGACCCCTGCCTTACTCAGTGAACAGGATGGGCCTGCTTTGGGGATTAATCAGCACTGTGCAGCGAAGGAGACTGGTCTGTAGGACCTCTGGCCTCATTTGCTGCAGTAGTTAGAAGGTGGGTGGTGAACGAGCCAGGGGATTTCAGGAAGAGAAAGCATGGTCTCACGATCAAGGCACTGAATGCTGCTCTGGATTCTGTCCCTGCCTCCGCTGCAGAGTTCCAGTGATACCAGACAAGCCAGTATCTCCGATACAGGCTCAAATCTTATTACACATCCACACTTTCAACTGAGATTCCACACCATTTTTAGCTCTTTTAGGTGTAATTCTTAGATATGAAAAGTGCAGCCTTTCCAGTGCAAATAGCAATATATTGCAGCTCAAAGCCTGTTCTTTGGTCACTCCATAGCAGCACCCTGCTGAATGCCCTGCTTTCTCTCCCGTTTATTTAACATCAGCAGATGTAAACATGAAGAATGGATTTCAACTGCAATGAGTTGCCTGCTTTGATGAGACAGCTTTTCAAGCCAATTGCACCTTTCTTATCAGCTCAGAAAAAAAACAGGAAGAGAGAACCTGGTGGCAGGGGAAAGCTGACAACACCTAAACTGTCTACTAAACGTGTTCTAGTCTCTCACGCTAAATCAAGTTGGGCCTCTATTCAGCTGAGTCCAGCCAAAAAAGGACAAGGCCATACCTCAGCCTGGCTCAGGGCTAAGCCTCTGGCAAGTTGTGTTCACAAACGCCACGATCCAGTAACAGATAAAACCACTGCATAAAGCACAGGGGTTCTAAGTATTCTACCATCTATTACTTCTTTACTGATTGCATCCCATATCAGTGATATCAGCCTTCCCATAATTTTGTCTGCCTAGGATAACCTGGTCTATATTTTCCTGGGTCATCCGTTTACCCTTCCAGTCCTCTGGAATTTCCCCCGTGTTTGAAGTTTTGTTAAAAACATAAAAATAACAGAGCTCCCGGCCAATTCGGTTTAACATCCTCCTTAGTTACTGATAAAATTATCGCCATATATCGTCCTACTTCTTTCCAAGTACAGAACAGAAGTAGTTATTGAACACTTCTGCCTCTTTTGCATCAAGATTGAGAATTTTCCCATACTTGTCTATGCCATTGCTACGATTTCATTTGTTCCCAATATATTTAAAGAATTGTTTGTTGTTGTCTAACTGGCCATCGATTTTTTTTTATTGACATTTAGCTTCTTTTATCAATTACGTGCAATTTCTAATTGCTGGTTTGTACACTCTATCAGCTTACCCATTTATTTTTCTCCCATTTTTCTAAATTGCTGCTTTCACCTCCTTTTAAGCAGGATGGATTTGTAACGAAAGAGGCCTTGTTTCACGAATGCAGAATTGGGGAAGGAGGGGAAGAGGATTTGGATATATGAAAACACTTAGCGCTGAGTTTTCATTTGCAGTTTTACATGTAAAATGTTTACTCCCAGCGAATTTTGCTCATAATTTTTTTCAGCTTTGGGAAAAATCAGCCTTTTAAAGTGCCAAGTGTATAGGTTACAGGTCAGACTATATTCTGTTTGCAAATGAAATTAGCTAGGCAGCAGCACTTCAGAAAGGTCTGGTATTGAATCGATCCATCTTAGCTAGGACACGGTGTGACGTTGTGCAGTCTATATGGTTTTATAAAAACATAAGTGAATATAATGTAACTGTGATGTGCTTCATGCAAAAGGTCTCGTGAGGTATCATTACAAAGTTTATAATCTACTGAGCGTGATCATCCGATTTGTATAAATGTACCAGTCTTGTAACTAAAACTAGAAATATAAAATATAACTGAGGGCCTATTGTAATTATGTAAAGTGTGGGCCATTAATGATGGTTTGGAATCTTGATGACTCCCATTGTCTGCAGATGGCTGTATTTACCTGTGAGTCTTCCTGTATGTGTGTGTGCTGGCAAGTGAGTAATGAAGTCTTGCAGTGACATGTGATCATGTCACCTGAACTGGAATCCATCTTTAACCTGGTGCTTTTCCAGTGAGGGGGGGTGGAAACCCAGAGGGACAAAGGGTTCCCACCTTATGCAAAAGATGTATAAAGGGGTGGAAGAGAACAGAGAGGAGCCATCATGAAGAATCCCCTAGCTATCACCTGAGCTGGAACAAGAGCTGTACCAGGGGGAAGAATTGTGCCCAGGCCTGGAAGGTGTCCAGTCTGAGAAAAACTTACTGAAGCATCTCTGAGGGTGAGATTATCTGTATTCAGTTTGATTAGACATAGATTTGCGCATTTTATTTTATTTTGCTTGGTGACTTACTTTGTTCTGTCTGTTACTACTTGGAACCACTTAAATCCTACTGTCTGTATTTAATAAAATCACTTTTTATTTAGTAGGTAATTTACTCAGAGTATGTATTAATACCTGGGAGAGCAAACAACTGTGCATCTCTCTCTATCAGTGTTATAGAGGGCGAACAATTTATGAGTTTGCCCTGCATAAGCTTTATGCAGGGTAAAACAGATTTATCTGGGTTTAGACCCCATTGGGAGTTGGGCATCTGAGTGCTAGAGACAAACACACTTCTGTAAACTGTTTTCAGGTAAACTTGCAGCCTTGGGACAAGTGATTCAGACCCTGGGTCTGTGTTGCAGCAGACTGGAGTGTCTGGCTCAACAAGACAGGGTGCTGGAGTCCTGAGCTGGCAGGGAAAACAGGAGCAGGGGTAGTCTTTGCACATCGGGTAGTAGCTCACAAGGGGGTTTCTGTGATCCAACTCGTCACACACGGCACCTTCCATATATTGGTACAACCCCCCAGGGAATGGCCAACCATTCATTAAGGGTGAAATTTACCTTTGTGCAGAAAGTCAGCACAAGGCCAATGCACTGCTTAAAACAGAACAGTTTCTAGTTTGCATACTAGACTCTGCACAAGGGTGCATTTTGATCTCATTAAGAACATACCTTATATAACTATGAGAGTCTTGGTCAATCTGAGGAGTTATCAAATGTTTGCTTAGTTAATTCTTTGTACAGAGATATTAAAAATATGGTTTATTGCCAACCCCTTAATCGCTTCAATTACTTTGCTGAGCCAGTGGTATTTGAACAAGATGGGGAAAGGACTTTCATTGTTTAACTGTCTCAGGGTAGGTCTACACTTACCCGGTAGTTCGGCGGCAAGCAAATCGAACTTCTGGGTTCGACTTATCGCGTCTTGTCTGGACGAGAAGTCGAACCCGGAAGTGCTCGCCGTCGACTGCGGTACTCCAGCTCGGCGAGAGGAGTACGTGAAGTCGACGGGGGAGCCTGCCTGCCGCTTCTGGACCGAGTTAAGTTCGAACTAAGGTACTTGGAACTTCAGCTACCTTATTCACGTAGCTGAAGTTGCGTACCTTAGTTCGAATTGGGGGGTTAGTGTAGACCTGCCCTCAGTCAGTTTATTTATCCGTCAAACAAAACCTACTACACCATGCAACAAAACTGCATTTTATTTCAAACACACCATTCACTGGAGTGTCATTCCTCTTTTCTAAGAGGCTACAAAACAGATCATTTTAAGGCATATGGTTGTGTCTACAATGGGAACTTGTCCTAACTCCAACAGCTCATTTCCACCCACCCACATAGCTGTAAACCCTGCACCACCAACTAGTACAAATCACAGCTTTCCTTGACTACATTTTGGGTTTGCAGTGGTAGACAAGGCCAGAAGTCTTCAGTGCTAACCATTGGAGAACAAGGTCACATCCTTAAAGCTGTGGAAAAATAGCAATACTTTACTAAATGACTAAATTTCAGGTGATTTTAGGAGTCAAGTTTTGGTTTTCCATTAACTCAAAACTTCAAAATCTGAGATTTCATGGCCAACCTCTGCTCAGAAGGGATCTGTTTAATCTCAAAAACAGGCTCACCAAAGAATTACCAGTGGGAAAGGTGTTCAAACTGCTGAGCCAAACACTTCAGCGGCCTGAAAAAGAGCAACATCAGGGTGTTTTGCTTCCTAACTTGGCCCAGGTGCGCCTCATACTCCCCAACAAAGTAATTAAGTTGCCTGTGTTTTGCCTTGCATTCCTTCTAGCTCCCCCACTCTTTTTGACCTATGCTGGATTTGAAATGCCGATGTTAGGAGGAGTGGAACTACTTGCTGCCCACATTCTTGGATGCCCTATGAATGGCAGGTATCATCACTCCGATTCAGGATTTTGATAGACACAGCACACCCTGGCACATTCCTGCTGACATGGAACATTTCCCCTTGGTTTTATGAAGCAGGGTCATGCAGAAAAGGACACAGCAAGTCTTTTTAATTAGATGAGGCATAACATCCAGGAGCAACCTAGAGCTTCTCTATATGGCGGGGTACTGTGCACTATGGGGGTGTGATTTTGATATACCAATTAATGCGTAACACGTTAGTGTATGTGTAGACCCTGCTGGTGCATACTACAAGTTCCCCAGTGAGCAGCTGCAGGGTCTACACAGACCAATTAAAGCACAACATATTAGTATGCTTAGAAATCACTTCCCCATGTTGTGCATTTCCTCACCATGCAGAAGTGGAGGATGAGAAGTGGCCAGAAGTTGAAGCCACCAATAAAGCATTACCAGGTCAGCAGCACAGCACAGGGTTATGTTCTTCCTTTCTGGTTTCTAGTCATGCTGCAAAAGGCGGTAGGGAAAAAGCCCTAGCCACACGAACAGACTCATAATTAACAGGGAGAGTCTTATTTAGTCACCTTATCTATCCCCCAATTGACCAGTATAGGAAACAATGACAGAATATCCAGAATATACTCTTCCCCTCTCCAATACAGGTAGCCTAGTAACACCGAGTCACTAGTCTTTGTAAGCGAACAAACGGATACGTTTCTAGTGCACGTCACTGTCTCTTGCTAAAGAGGAGCATAATCAGTCTAAACTAAGAGGCAATTCAGAATGGTAGCACATAGGTGTTCAGTGCTCACTTGAAGAGGTTTTCTGCCCCAGCTCGCATTCTCATCTCCTTGTTGATCTGTTGGTTAATTCGTGCGCGGCGGTGCTGCAGTTTGCTGCGCTGGGTCTGGGCAAAGGGATCGCAGCCCTGCTAAGAGAAAAAAAGAGATGGTCACAACATATCCTGTTCAAACATGACATCTTCAAACTCAGAACAGCCTTGCTATCCCACCCTGCTATGCCACCAACCTCATCTGTTTCTTCTTCAAATCCGCCCTGGAGACCCATTGCTTCTGCACTGCCGACAAGCAGCAAGTCAACAGATAATAGTGTAAAACAAAAGCCTCTGCTATTCTTTCCTCCAGGTTTGATCATCTTCACTTTGTGTCAAAGTGCCAAGGACAATGACATGGCTTAATAAACAAGACACATGGTGTGAAGTGTAGTTTTAGTTCACAACATATCTACACAGCCGACATCAAAGCGCTGCGGCTCCAGCGCTGGGAGTGCTGTAATAAAACCACCTCCGCGAGGGGAATAGCTACCAGCACTGGGAGCACGGCTCCCAGCTCCGGAGCACTTAGAGAATTTTTTCACTTCGAGGTCCCAGAAGCAAAGACAAGGTTTTCATCTTGAGGCCAAAAGACCAAAAACATCAAGACACTCGATCACGGCCTTGGATAGACCAAGAGACTACCTACACTTGACCAGAGCTTGGAGAGCCGAGACTGCCACTTTACAGCGCTGAAGTTTGCATGGCTCAGGGCGGGTGTTTTTTCACACCCCTGAGCGAAAAAGTTTCAGCACAGTAAGAAGCAGTCTAGACAAGGCCTTACTTTCACAAGGGTGGGTTTGCTATCTGCTACCTACTGAATACTTCAGTCCTCCTCTTGCCTTTATCTGCATCATTCTTAGAGATCTGCATCTAACCCAGACGGCCGCTGAAATATTCCAGCTATCACTTAATTACAATCACTTGCTCCCCCTTAGCACTCCCTTCTACAATACTGAATGACACCACTTGCTCACCTCCGTTCCCTTGATATCAACACTAGCACTATATTTCAAATGCCTCATTCCTTTCAGCAAATGACAATAAATAGTAACACTGACGATCACCGCAGTAAGCCACCTACTGAGGTTATTCAGCGATTCAAGCGCTCTGGGAAACAACGGAGCCTTTTGAAAGTGTGTTAGTGTGGTCTGGTACCATTGTTGCTTAGATTGCCTGGATTACTAGGTGGATATCCAGGTAGTTTTAACAATATGGGATCTCCGGAGATAATATATGTTGTCTCCTTTACAGGACTTTATCAGATGGCCATAGCATGAAAGATTTAGGATGCCAGCCCTGGGAGCCTCAGATCACAGTAAATCTATAACTGCAGCCTGGACACTAGCATCCGGATTTTCCATGGGTGATGAGCTCCTGCTGAATTCAGAAGGATTTGAGCTTGCTCAGCAACTCTGAAAATCAGGGCATTACTTTTAAATGTAACCCATTTATCACTTTTATTCTCTCCTCCACTCCCTCCCCCCCCACACCCAAAAATTTCTTTGAGTCAGTTTCTTTATAGGCAGGGAATTGTTATGAGTTTAATCATCACTTTGGGGAAATAGTAAATATACATTATCTTGAAGTTTCACAAGGGGAGGGAAAGAAATATTAGCGGGTACTCCCAACAGAAACACTGTCAGGAGGAGGATCTCAGATTCCACAGTGACATAAAAGCTCTACCCACACAGAAAGATTGAATTGCTCCTCACACAATAGAAAATAAATGGTGAAATGTGCTCCCTAGGAGTGCCATGGACCTAAATAAAAAGCCTTTTTTGGAGGGGTCCAAGGCAGGGGAGTTGTGTTAAGATGGAGACCTGGATGTCTGCTATTCTTATGTTAATGTCAGATAATTTGCACCAACAAAACCACCCACGCCAGTTTACACATATAGGGTGAATTTCACCCCAGTGCAGCCAGCACAGGTCCTACTTCAGTTCTGCCTAGGGCAAGTGCTGGCCCCCAGCACTGGGAGTGGGGGGAATTCACTCAGAATTTCTCTTGTGAAGTTCTTTCAGAGCAACAGAATGGCCTTATTTCCAGCCGCCACAGACCCATGGCTTTAGAATAAAAGACTAACTCCTCCTCCTCTTTTCAGGCCTTCTCAAGACTCACTATAGCTCTGATTAGGTCAAAACCCAAAACAAAGGCACCACTTTTATTTATTTTTTAGCCACTGAGAGTAGCTTACATTAGCTTCTCATGTGGCATCAGCTTATTTCACTTGTCTTCTCCTGGTCACCACAGGGTGAGGATAGGGACAGGGCATCACTTCCTTGCCCTCACCTAGGTAGCAGGCTCTGGTGGGTAGGGAATCTGTGTTAGTCTGTGAGGTTCCATGCCTATCTGTAGACATGGACACATTTTCTACAGCACCCATCACGGTACCTGGGAATGTGCTTAGATGATAAAGTTAAATTTGCATGTAGAAGTCCCCAGTGGACTTCGTGAAGTCTTGTCTCTCCTCCTTGCTTAAAAGGAGGTACTGCTTGGGGAATATACTGATTATAGAATAGGTGATCATGTGCTTCATGCTGAGAGGAGGTAGTGGTCTTATAAATGCAGCCTAAGACTGCTATGTGGCCAACACAGCTGCAAGAAAGTCTCTAAACGAGAAACTACAGGCCTCAGCTTTGGTTCATGATATTGTTATGTAGGGGCCAATAAAAACCTAGTTCTTGATTGCAAAAGAGAACGTGGATTTGGAAACCTACCCTAGTTAAAAAAAAAGAAAGATGGACAGGAAATAAGTGCAACTTATTTAGGAGTGGAAAAAGAATGAGATCATATTTGTTTTGATTAATAACTGATGTGGGGGTGGGAAACGTAGCTTGTAAAAAGATTCCAGGTAATTTATAATCTACTGGGGACTAACTGTTCTGGATATTTTGAAATCATACAAAGAGACTGACTTGAGTGAGTGACTGGTATAAGCAGGGATGGACATTTGTGATTACTGTTTAGCAGCATTCAGCCTGCAGACTAACATAGCAGATGGCATGACCTCTGTTCCTCAGCTTCTAATACTCTGATCAGTGCTCAGATGTGACACAAAAATTAATCTATGCATGCATTACAAAGATTGGAGAAAGGCAGAGGGAGATCATGAACTTTCTGGAGGAATTAAATGAGTCACTGGGACTAAAAACTAGCTGACCCACAAACCTCAGGTGTAAGATGCTAAAAACAAATGAATAACCCCGAGGACGACTGTTTTAAGGAGCAAATATTGAACTCTCAAAAGGTCCACACCCATTTTGCAAACACTCTGCTTCTTCACCAAAGTGAATTTAATATAAGAGATTGAATCTTGCCATTTTTAGCAAGAATGAGGAATCTTGCAGCCACAGAGACCTATTCTGTGATTGTGCCAGTTATTCCAAGCTAAGGTGGAGCAGGCTGGGGGACCACAAAGGAGCATCTATCTAGGTGCTAGTCAAGTGGAGGAAAACAGAGTCACTAAGAACAGACAAGTAAGTCTCAATGACGATTTCCAAGAGAACCTGTTAAGAATCATCACAGCAGATTCAAGGAGACTAAAAGGTCTAAAAAAAATTGGTTCAGAAGGAATCTAAGACTCTTAGGGATCCCTTAAAATGGATATCATACTGCTACATTCATGAAAAATCCCATCCCTAACCACAAGAACTTTAACCAAATCCTTATGTACCTCTTTGAAGGGATAGAGGTGAGGCAAACAGAACACAGGTGGGGATGCTGACATATATACACACACGGCAAAGGAGACAGAGCTCTGAGAAGCAACAGATGTTTTCTTTGAGAGGATTTCCTCCCCAGCCGTATTTTAACATGATCACACACTGTAGCAGAGGCAGGTCTCCACATGGACAATGGCAACACTTAAAATCGTTTTATTGATTTGAGAGATGTACAGGAAATTCTCCTTTTAACCAGTAAAAGCTAAGCTAAAATACAGTAATGACTTTAATAATGTTTCCCCACCCAAATCAAGATCTTTACCTACACAACTTTATCTTTTAGGGTATCACAGCTTTGGCAAAGGTGAAAGTTGATAATTCCACAGGGGTAACAAGCAAAGAAGAGATGACACTAGATTTTGATAATCCCTCAGGCCAAATTTTTCAAAAATGACTAGTGATTTGGGTTTATCTATTTTTCAGTGCCCAATTTGGGACATCTTAAAGGAGCCAGATTCTCAAAACATGCCAAGCACCCCCACTCTTAATATCCAATCCCTTTAAGATGTCTCCAATTAAGCACCCAAAAACCTCAGTCTCTTTGGGAAACTCTGGCCTTCCTGTATACCTCCAGGAACATCCTAACCACAGACGTGAGATGAGGCAAGGCAGCATTAAACTTAATATTTTCATTATACAGCAGCCTGGGAAGTTGCCCTCTTTGGATTTGCCCACAATACTATTTAGTTTCCGATCAGACAGATGCACTGTGCTGCTCACAGTCATGAGTTTATAAAAGCAAGCATTAGAACAAGTGCTCTGTTCACTGCCTTTTTAGTTGAATATTACAATCTCACCATTTAAACAATCAACTTTCATGAGCTAGTTTTCAATTCCCACCCTCGCTCCTCAGCCAGTCAGAAAATGCAGTAAAATTGTACTGGAAAGACGGGTATTAAACTGGATCATGTAGCACAGGGTTATGGGAGGGGTGGCTTAAGCATAGGAATGCAAGTCAGGATCTTCAGACTTACTGCTTTTAGGAAATTCATTTGATCTCTCTGCCTCCTTTTCCTCCACCCACTGTAAAACTGAGTAACCCTCCCACCGCCCTGTGAGATACTTAGTAAAGCCTTTTGAAGATTAGAAGTGCTATCATACAGTATTATTACTGAACAGTTGTTAGAATGAGCACTATGCAACAGCTACAGTAGGTAGTAACTAAGATCTAGATTCTAGTCTTTAGCTGCTCTCGACATTTTAAAATGCAACTAATTTTAAACTGAAGGAAAGAAGGAAATTCAGCCAGCATTTTACCTCAAGACATTTTTACCTATAAGAAAACAAGCACATAATCTAAAATGAAGGTTCTTCCCATTTAAAGTGAGAGACCATCACAAGAATGAACAGAAGTTTAAGAGAATAGGTGCTTTTGAAAAATCTCACTTAAGTGAGGGTAGGTACGTAACTCCCATTGAAAGCTAAATGGGAGTTAGGCACCTAACTCAGTTAGGTACTTTTGGAAAAAATCTCTCCCATAGAGTGCATCTCCTCTGGTAGTCTGCACTCAAATGAACAAAGAACAGTTGCCTGTTTCTGCTGACCAGAGTCCCTGGAGATTTAAAAATGTAGTATAAAGAAAAACAAAAACTACACTACAGTTTTCAGTGAGGACATTTCTTCCAAAGCCAGTCAAGAGAGGGCACATGGGATGGCTTTTAAATTTAAGTAGGAATTTCCTTGCTTGATTATTTCCTGCATAACCTTAAGCCCAATCTCGAAACATAATGAGCAACTGTAATTAAATGAAGTTAGTAGTAACCTCTCAGGCCTTTACTGGATATTAAAGGCATTTCCGTGTGCAGTTGCTACAGTTGCACAAGTCACATTCTGAGTGAAATTCAAGGTTTAACTCAAGATTTCTTAGCCATCCTTTGCAGTGGATGTTAAAACAGGTAAGTAAACATACAGCATCTCCTCTGTCAACAGGTGTCCATAATCTTTGTTGCATGCACAAAACACTCAGAACGCAGCACGGATTGTATGTACGTAGAGTACAGCATGTTAAGAAAGCTATGGGAATGAATAAGGTATGGGTCATTAAGTTACACAAGTTGTGTCCAGCACTGAAGTTTATTGCCTCTGACAAACCAGGATTAGAGCCAGTATTATTCTAGCAAGTCCGTTCTAGGCCCAAAAAGCCTGCCAAACATTACATTCAGTGTCCAACACAAAAGGAAAACAAAGTGTTCTACAGAAATGTGCTAGAGCTGTTTCAGTGTTGTGAAAGAGTGAGAGGTTGGTCTCATGCAAAGTGGAGGGGACAAAAAATAGACGAGGCCCCTTACATGTCATCTGGTAATTCCTGCTGACTTAAGATAGGAGTACGTGGGGAAATTTACAAGTATAATTATACTGCTGTAGTTATACTTGTATAAATCCTCACGTGGACACTTATTCTATTACAGAAGCATCTACATAGGGAGATATACTAACAAGTAAGCCTGGCAAAAATCAGATTTTTTAAAAATAATTTTGATGGATAATATCAATGTTTACTTTTAACCATTTTTTATTGTTATCAATTTAAATGTTCACAGTTTGGGAACTTATGGGGGGGGGGAAATCAGACAACTTAATGACAGCAGATGTTGAGATTCAAAAAGTTAAAGCTTTGTAACCATCAAAGCACAAATTGTCATCACATCAAAATATACAAAATAAATATCCTTAAATCAAACTAATAAGTTCTCAATCAGCATTTTTCTTACTTTGCCTATCTGTAAATTTCTATTATTATTATTGATGGATATATTTTTCTGTCCATTTGGGCAAGGGGGTGGGGGCGCACGAAATCAACATTTACTGATAAAAATCTAATTGTTTGAAACCAAAGTATGCTGGTAACTTTCCTCATGCAGACAAGCCCTTATCAATGCTTTGTTTTGACACAGTTATCAAACACCACATTTTGCACCTTAATGCTTATGGATGCTTCTTAGACAACATTGATAGGTGTGCTTTCTGATACCACACCTAGGAGACTGGTGCTGACTAACCATGGCTCCAGCTGGAGCACAACTTTCAGAGGTGATGCTAATTAGTAGGCCTGAAGGAGTCTAAACTCCCACCTAACAGTTAAAGTATAAGGGAGCCAATGCTAGTACAACTCACAAAGAAGTTACAGGTGGAAGACTATAGCAATGAAAATTCTACTCATGTGACCCTCTGCCTGTGATTAATGTCAGTTTAACTCCAGGGTTGAGTCATACTAAGGGCACTTCTTCACTAGCAGCGTTCGGCAGCACTTTAATGTGGCTTGTGTAGTCGTGGCAGAGCACTGGGAGAGCCAGCTCTCCCAGCACTATATTAAAAAAAGCTCACCTCCATGAGGGAAATAGCTCCCAGCGCTGGTGCACTGTCACTTTACAGTGCTGAAACTTGTAGCGCTTAGGGGGGTGTTTTTTCCACACCCGAGTGAGAAAGTTGCAGCGCTGTAAAGTGCCAGTGTAGAGAAGCCCTATGAAATGATGCATAATGGAGAACAGGTTGCATGTTGAGAAGTGTGAAGATGCATGTAGATGTTGAGGGGAAAGCCAGATATACACTCCAGTAAAGGTTTAAAACTTTTACACTTCAGAAGTAACCTTTAATACATCCAGATGGGCATCTTCACATATCAGGGAGCGGCTGATGCTTTTGAACATTTGATCATTTTCTGGAGCAGTTCTCTCAATTCCTTCCCCTCTACCAATTAGGTATTTAGCAGCATGAAAACAGAATTAGCTATTCCTGAGACCTGTTCCTTACTTGAGGTCATAAGTTGCAAGTTTGCATCTATTTATTTATTTATTTGGTGTATGCAATCCAGTCGTTCTTATCAACAATGTTCAAGGCACAAAGATCTCCAGGAAGTTGAGACATTTTGCAGTCATCAACAACGTGTGCCATGGTTTGTGGCTGCCCACATTGACATAGTGAACTGTCTCTAAAACGCCACAGAAATTCCATGTTCACGCTCCTGAGCGACATTAGTTATACGAACACAAGTGGTAGTGTAGACATAGCCGCAGACAGTAAACGCTTTAGGGCACGGACTGTCTTTTTGTTTTGTGTCTGTACAGCACCTACCACAACAGGGTCCTGGTCCATGACTATGGTTCTTAGGCATTATAGTAATGCAGTGCATCAATAATAAGGGACCATTAAGTATTTCACTTCTAAGTTTAGGTTTGAATGCCGCCTGGGGCAACTGTGACTGATGATTGTTTGGTGCCTTACAATGTATGAACTGAGGTGAACTTGTACTAACTAGCTCATTTTCTGGTGTTCACATCTTGCGCGCACACACCCAAAAAAAAAAAAAAAGAAAAGAAAAAAAAAATCTTACTGGCAGTCACAGCAGAGATAAAAGACTGAATGATCCTATCCTCAGAGGCCATACATCCAGGAAAGGTTGAGGAGCCTTGGTGGGGCAGCATGTGGACAATTTATACTACTGCAGGTTTTGTTTTATGCTAACCACAAAGACTTGAATCTACAAGACTGCCAATTTAGCACCTCACACACAGTGAGTTACCACCACAGGGTAGCAAGTATCAGAGGGGTAGCCGTGTTAGTCTGAATCTGTAAAAAGCAACAGAGGGTCCTGTGGCACCTTTGAGACTAACAGAAGTACTGGGAGCATAAGCTTTCGTGGGTAAGAACCTCACTTTTTCAGATGCAAGAAGTGAGGTTCTTACCCACGAAAGCTTAT